>NW_015386537.1:803451-858063 GCF_001527695.2 Protobothrops mucrosquamatus
TTTTTTTATTTTTTTTTTTTTTTTTTTATTTTTTTTTTTTTTTTTTTTTTTTTTTATTTTTTTTTTTTTTTTTTTTTTTTTTTTTTTTTTTTTTTTTTTTTTTTTTTTTTTTTTTTCCTGGATAAATTCCTGCCATTTTCTTGGCAAGGTTTTTCAGAAGTGGTTTGCTATTGCCCCATTCCTAGGGCTGAGAAAAAGTGATTGGCCCAAGGTCACCTGCCTAAGGTCTGTCTAGAACTTGTGGTATCCTGGTTATTAGCCTGATGCTTTAACCACTATACCAAACTCTCACATATGCTTTAGGTAATTACTGTTCTAGGTTTTTACTTTCTATTATGAAATTGGATGTAATTTCAGTCTTTATTCATACAGTTTTTCCTTTAGAATCTTATGATCTCTATCTCTCTTCTCAATCTCTTTATGCAGATTTTATGCAGACAAATCCCCATTAGAGTACACGAACACCATTCTGTGTTCCATCCAGATAATTATATTTTCTTTTGGATTCATTAGCAGCTGTTGCATTCATTGGTCAGCTCTAGATGTCTTCTTTAACATGCAATGTTTTCATGTTGATATTTAAACTAAAATATTTAAATATAATTTTTACATTTAAAAAATAAAATTTGATTCTATTTCTTGTGAAATTGATTTCTTTCTCAAAATGAGGAGGAAGGGCTGTATTCTCTAATCATCACATGTCTATGTTATAGAACCAGGTGTGGTACTATTGAACTGAATTTTTCCAGTTTTGCACTTTTAATCCCCAAAATTGAAAGTTTAGGACAGGGGTAGACAACCTTGGCTCTTTTATGACTTGTGGACTTCAACTCCCAGAATTCCTGAGCCAATCATGCTGGTTCAGGAATTCTGGGAGTTGAAGTCCACGAGTCATAAAAGAGCCAAGGTTGCCTATCCCTGGTTTTAGGGAATGCATACCAAATAAGGTACTTCCTGTAAAAGAGACAGCAGTAAGAGAAACTTGCCAAGTGACTACACCAAAACCGGAAGCAAGACAAGAATGTAAAGATTCCAAGAGCTTTTGGGAGAGAAAATTTGAAATCTCTACCCGTCCATCCGATAGGCATCTATTATAACCTGTCAGAGGAACAGTGATATGGAAATTTAATACAAATAATGCAAATAGCATCAAATGAACTTTTCAATATTTCTACAGTGATATTTTTATTTTTTACAAATATCTATTTTCATTCTTAACTCAATACACTAAACATGTATGTCTAATCTGATAACAATTAGGTTGTCAATATACTAGTAACATTTGGAAATCTAATACTATATTTTCCATCATATACAGTCCAATAAACTGTTGCACAACTACTATGTTGTAGATTTAGGGGAAAAGTCAACATTAAAAGTTACATCATGGTTGCATTTTACTATCATAGTTGATGATAAATATTATATTAATATATCCCTGTGCACATGTCTGTGTACCATTTCTAACTTTCCTTTCTTCCCAGTGCCTCTATTCAGCAAGGTCTGTTTCACTTTAATAATAACCTCTAGTCTTTCAGCTAATATTTGAGATGATTTAATTTAAAAGAATGTGGGAAACTAATTTTCTAGAACTATCACCCCATTTTTAATCTTGAAGTAGAGTAACAAAATATATGCAGCATATGTAATGTATTTTAAATAAATTCTGCATAGATATTGATTTAAAAAAAATAGCAAGAGACATTCTGACACTTTGATGAGTGACAAGATCAAGGCAGTATACTTAAAGGTGAATTGCAAAGACAGTTTTCTGAATTGATCTCTTTTTTTAAAAAAAAATCTCTCCCACAATTCAAGCCATAAAACATAAGAAGGGTGACTTAAAGCATTTAAAAATGATAGTAAAGATTAGCCACCACAAGTCTTTGTACCATGTATTGCTCAATTGGATTTTATGCCTATATCAAATGCTTTTCTTTTCCATCCCAACAAAAATTACATTATCCGACCTAACTGAGTTGGTTTTGATGGGCCATGTCATCCAGCAGTCTTGGTAGGATCATTCCAAAGGTGCTTTTTCAAGAAGCAACTGGACTTTCTTGGGTTTTTTTTTAAGACATTTCGCTTCTCGTCCAAGATGCTTCTTCAGCTCTGTCTGGATGGTGGGGAATGGAAGGATTTATATTCCTTGCAGACAACTGGTCATTTGCATTCTTTTAGAAAGTCATTGAGGCCACTTGGGGGTTTGTCTGTGTCTTCAGTAAGTAGCAACTGAGTAATGCAAATGGGTGTGGAATCTTCTTGGAACTGCTGAAAGGACTGCGTTGTGGAACTGTGTTTTCTTTAGGATGTTTTCTGTCCTGTGTCCCTTCACTGTTGAACATAGGCACAGACTGTTGGGGATGAGTCTGTGTTGCCTGCATCTCAAAATAAAGTGCAAATGTTTCCTGTAGTCTGCAATTTTTCTGGAAATCCATTCATACTCCCGCACCATTCGAAGGGTGTTCCTCCCAAAGTGCATAGCTAAATGTCTATGGAGATTCTCAATCATCCAGGTTGTCCCAAAGGTGCTTTTTCAAGAGGCAACTGGATTTTCTTGTTTTTCTTTGAAGATGGGAAGAAAACATCCTACAGAAAAGACAGCTCCAGAACACAATCCTTTTAGCAGTTCCAAGAAGGCTCCACAAACCTCCAAGTGACCTCACTGACTCTTTAAAAGAATGCAAATGACCAGCTGTCTGCAAAGAACATAAATCCTTCCATTCATGTCTTCAAAGAAAAATAAGAAGGTCCAGCTGCCTCCTGAAAAAGCACCTTTGGGACAACCATGACCTGGATGAATGAGAATCTCCATAGACCCTTGGCAGTATCATTTTCTATTTCCTTCATTTCTTGATCACCTCTTACTGACATAGATATTAATTAGACCATCCTGGAATCTTTTTCAAAAACTAAAGGAGCTTAAAGCTACTTGCATCTGAAACTGACCCCAACCCATCATCTTAAGAATGGTAGAAATCATATCACTGCCACAAGTAGATGTATAAAATCTGAGTGGTTCCAGTCATATGATTTGGAAACTACTATTGTTTTATACCTGTATCTGGTCTTAATTCCTAGAAAATTATAATTGCATTGTTTAGATGCTGTTCGCTTTGTCCAAATCCAATCCAGAATCTTCTAAGAGCTTAACATTGAAACAGAAAGTCAATTATTTCTCTCATTTGCTTTTGTAGCATATATTGGTATTTTATAGTGTAATCATGTAAAAACATTTTTAAAAAGAACAATGAAACATATCTTACGATACATGAGTGAACGCACAGTTTGAATGCATAACAGGATGTTACAAAATTTCATTGTATGTTAATTCCACAAAAGAAATCTGAAATTCCACTTATATAATTGGCTGGCCAGAATATGTGCATTATTTTTGAAGGACAACACCAGAAAAATGAAAAGGGAGAATCCCTATTAATATATCCATTTTAATATCAAATATCTTTCAACAGGGTTCGTTGAAAAATGTATGTATTAGAATTTTTTTGGAAATTTCCAAAAAAGTGCTCATACTTTAAATAAATAAAGCCATTGTGATATTTAAAAAGCAAAAACATTTTTTGTTTCTTCTTTCAGCCCTCTGTCCTGAGACACAACAACAGGATGTGCCTTGGAAAAGAGTAAGTCACCTATTTATGTATACTTATGTGAATTGTATATAAATCCCTCATCATTGTGATCCAGCTTTAGTCTAAGAAAAACTGTTCACAGTTGAATACATTATTCTTAAACATTGATTTTGTATATTGAACTAAGTTGTTTAGGAAATAAAGTTAGCTCATGAAATGTAGTACTTCATAGATTATGGGATTCATTTGCTGTTACACATTGCTAATACATTGTTGCTGTTGTATTAATTAAAACAACATAAGAAAGAGCTAGAGGTTGTATAGGTGATATTAAAGGTACATAAAGATATATAGTTCACACAACATTTTATATACTTTGTGGGTATGATTATCACTTGTTCAAAGAGGAGGAGGAGGAGGAGGAGGAGAAGGAGGATAGCAGGAATAGATTTTTTTCCCCTATACAATCTATTAAGGAATAATTGTTCATGGGCCCAGTCTCTAAGATCTTTAAAGAGGATTGTGATCATAATGTCAACATTTACCAGAGGCTATTGGCAAATGTACAAAATGAAAGATGTTCTTAGTTTTGGTTCATTCACAGTAGAACATGAAGCCTCAATGTTCATTGTCATAGCAAACAATGGCTGTATTTAGCAGCCATTAGTAAAATGCGAATTTAGACTGGGAAAACAAGAAATCATGAGAAAGAAACTAAAGATTGACTTTTTCAGTATAAAAAGAAGGAAAGTAGAAATGCAAGTAGGCTTTCAAGATTCAGGGAGAGAGGGAGAGAGAGGGAGAGAGATTGCCTCCCTCAATGAAGTAGAGTTAAGGTATTCCTGTTATCTATTTCCTGATCTGATGTATCTTAAAAACCTGCAATCAATTGTACTGGAGTGTTCCTTAGTGCTGTGTGATTGATGAGGGTGGTGCTTTTTTTTGTATATTTCTATATATTGTTCCTATCCCAGCGGCGTTTATATGATTTAAAGTCAAGTCAGGATTTAGGATTTCCATAACTTTTACTGGGACTTATATTAATGTTTGTGCAGTAGTTAAAGATTTCATCACTGAGTATATCAGAAATTACAGCAGTCAGTTCATACACATTTTAAATTGGGGATGGCAGATCTCTTAGGCTCTAAGCCTCCAGAGTGCATGTTACAGAGATGAAGAAGTAGGTCAGTTTTATTTATGCTGCAACATCTTCATACATACACACAAAGAAAGAAAAGCAAAGAATTGGGGACCCACAATAAAAGTCTCTTTTCAATTCACTCACCCATGCACACACATGAAGGTTCCTTCAAATCATGAAAAAACAGTTATAAAATTTGTATTACAAAATTTCTTTCATAGTTAATAATGTATGCATTCAATTAAAGCTTGAAATTCCACAGCTCTGTAGGTTATAATACAATCCTTTCATGCATTAAAACAAAGCTCTATTCTTTTAACGTTTATAGCAATACTGTTACATACATTTTAGTACCATTTTTATGAGAAGCAAATAATTTATGTATACTGTACTGGTCTTAGAGACTCAGTTCCTTGTGTCATGGGAGATTATGTCCTTATTGCCAAAATGGTGTGTGTGTGTGTAAATAATATGCATGGAAGAAACTTTTCTAGCCATTCTGGCATTCACAATTCAAATATTTTCAAACACTTAAAACAATGATTGAAACTTGATCCCATGGCAAAAGTGGAAGTCTATTAATCAAATATTTTTTAAAAGATTCTAAAATAATCTTCTCTGGTTTATAACGCTAATATGGGAAATTCAATATTTCTGCTCAAACAAAAAGGCCAGAAGATATATTTACAGAAAGTCTTACGATGTTTGTAGTTGACTTTGCAGAAGAAAACATTGATAAACCTTTACAGTGCATGACAGGTGTCATGAATTCTCCTGAGGATTAGTTCATTCAGATATATAGTCTTTCATTTGAACTTCAAACACACATTTCACTAAGGTGTGTTTTTAATAGCTTTTGGAAATTAAACCCTTTATATTTGTCTCATTCTAATATCCTCCATAAATTTATTTCAGGAAACAACTTTTCACAAAACTACATGTAACTATAATTTTGTACATTCGAAAAAAGGGACCTGTGTCTGATAAATTCATGTATATTCTGTTTGTGCTATTCAAAGAATGGAAAACTTAATGGAAAACCTAATTACCAATTTAACTCCAAATAATACATTTACTACTATATAACTGAGAATTTGAACATTATAGTTTTACTTGGTGACTTTTAAGGGTGGTCTCTTTTGTCACTGATTAGAGGGAAAAAAAGATCATTTCTATGTTCTACTTAGATTAGTCTTGAATAACTTATATTATTTTTAACTATAATTAGTTAGGGCTAACTCTTGTTGGATAGAGATCTCTATGAAATTGATAAACAAACCAAAATAAAAAAAAAACAGTTGAGAATATGAAGTAATGTTTAATAGATTAATCAAGATCAATTTTAGATCATAGTAATGGGGATAAGATTTGCTCTTTCTGTCAATGCTGCTAACATCAGATGTTTTGGGTTTGACCACAGATGGAGATGTAGCCATTTTCTTATTTTCGCTTTTAGAGTTAGATGATGCTGGGGAGGGGGGGGATGTGCATGAGAGTTCAGCTAGACATAATAATAATGGACAAAGCGTGAGAATCAAGGTTGTTGAAATAAGAGATGATAAGATTTGGGCTGGAGAGCTGGAGGGAAAGTCCGCACTTTAAACTAATTGGGGAATGTGATTTATGACAGTTAATTGGAGGAGGGAATTGTGCTTTGATATTATGTGCTCAAGAGGGGGGAGGAATTCAGTTTTTGGCTTTGACTATGTTAGTGCCGATTTTATGCTTCTTTAAGGTAAACAATGCCTTGAAGTTCTTTAAAGAGTTTCATCTGTCAGAACCATGACACTTTCTTAATTTGTAGGTGGGAGAGAATGATTTCTTGAAAAATTAACTGAAACAAGTATTAGATTTGAAATAGATTTGGTTTGGTTTCACACATGCACGGTACATGTGATGTTAGTTGTAAATAACATAAATCCTTTAGTTTTGATTTTTTGCATATGCACATTTATATATATTTAAACTCTGATCTGCATAGGTGGTACATTTTGATTTTCTGTCAATGAATGATGATCAAGATGGCAAGTAAAAAAAATAACAGTGATGTTACAACATAATTTTGTTTTTCAATATGCATAATGATGCATAGTTAAAATGCAACCATAAAAAATATAAACAATCCAGTCACCAGTGCCTCTTCATGTATCCAATACCTGCCCCACCTTGTAACAATAAACTTTCAAGGCATTTTTAAGGCTTATTTTTTATAGGGAAACTTAATAGACAAAAATAAAATATAACATGAAATAACAATTATAACAAAAAAGTGAAAAGGAAGAAAATCCAGTGAAGAATATTAATATATAGCACACTCAACTTTTTAACGTTTAAAGCTAGAACATATAAAACCATAGTGTCACATCTTCTCATTTCTACAAGATAAAGTCATTTCAAAGCATGATCATCCTTAGAAACAGTTCCATGACACAAGGTTCAAATAAAAATACCATTTTTAATGGCATGTATTAAGTGCTCTTTAAAATAGGGGCACACATTTCTAGGCTATGGGAAGGGAATTTTAAGAGTTTCCCACCCCTGACAGATTTGTGGGAATGATTATTGGGGATATACACATCATACCCTATCTTGTTATTATTTTTCTGTACATTCTATACACGTTGGGGAACACAGATCAGAATAGATGCTTAGAAATAAACCATATCAACACACATTCAAAAGAGACAATAAAAAAGCTAAGAAAGAAAGAACAACAACCAAAACCAGAATGCATTTTCTCCAGCAGCCAACACCCAGATAAGCAGGAATTAACACTAGACAAACAATCAAGCAGAAAACAATACCCTAATCAAGGAACTACTAAGGAGACAATACTGGGAGAAAGAGAGGAAGCTGTTTTCATAAGAAGACTATGTCAAGCCTTTCAACTGCAGATGTTGAGGAGACCTTCGGGAGAAGGAAGAGAAGGAACAAGAAGCCAATGATAGGAGGCACTATGTAGGCCTTATTTTAGGGCAACTATTATCCAGAAATGTCAGGTATCCATCCATCCACTCCAGTCCACAACCTGGCCATTGCCCTTTAAATATCCCTGAATTAATAGCAAATGCTGAATGGATAGTTGATCAATTAGGTGTTGGGAAAAAAGGGGTAAGCCTCCTGGAGCTCTGAAGGGCTTCAGAGAAAGTGTCTGAATGTCATATTTTTTTACTGGTTAACCATGTGTGTGTGTCAAGCCTCATTTTATAAATTGAAGCTTCTACCTAGCAATTTATACCCTGAAGGTTTCCTTCTTTAATGGGTAGCTGTGGGGAAAAGCAGAAGGTCAAACCACATTATGTCTATCCATTTGCCTCTGCTGTGCAAATTGCTGCAGAAAATTCCTGGCAAAGAGCGGGAGTAGCAAAGTTAAAAACAATCAGTTGTCTACTTAGGAAGGGATTTTTTTAATACAATTTGATCTACGTTGACCAGAAACTTTAGTTGCACTGGTAATTTCTCTGCTTCAAAATTTTATCCTTCAAATTGTGAAAAAGGGTAAATAGGAGAAAGTGACACAAAAGAAGAGGCATTGTGGGAGAACTGTGTTAGTCTATGATAAAAATAAAAATCAGATGAAATTTGGTAGCCATCGGAGTGGCTAAACTGACATAGTATGGAGGAAGAACATTCGATGAAATTTGCTGTAGCTCACAAAAACATTTATGCCTTTTAATAAAATCTTGTCATCAGAAAAGGTACTACAGATAGTCCTCAACCTACAACAGTTTGTTTAGTGACCATTCAAAGTTACAACAGCACTGAAAGAAGTGACTTATGACCATTTGTCACACTTAGGACCGTGGCAGCATTCCCATGGTTACCCAACCAAAATTTGGATGCTTGGCAACTGGTTCATATTTATGATAGTTGCAGTGTCCTGGGGGGATCATGTGATCATCTTTTGAAACCTTCTGACAAGCAAAGTTAATGGGGAAGTCATATTCACTTAACAAATGTGTTACTAACTGAAACCACTGCAGTGATTCACTTAACAACTGTGGCAAGAAAGGTTGTAAAATGGGACAGAACTCACTTAACAAATATTTTGCTTATTTTGGACTCAACTGTGATCGTAGGTTGAGGATTAGTTGTTGAAAACTACAGGCAGAGCTTGCCAGAATTGTACCATTTACTTGTGTTTTATCCTAAATTTAGCAAGCTAATAAACAAACATAAGACTTCTATGGGTGGATCTCAGCCCATTTCAAATGCACCCCATCCTCAGGTATTCCTGCTTCAATTTAAAACTGCTTTTTTTCTGATCTGAATTATATTACATCCTTTCAAAGAGAGGGTTCCCTGGGACTTCATTATAATCTAGTAGTTAACTCAGTTCCTTCTCTTCTTCCTAAGTTGCCAGGATCTTGTGTTTTCTGCTCTTTCCTCACCCTATTTTCCCATCTTCTTGAAAATCTCAGTACTTATATTTTATGGGGGCTTTCCATTTTTGCCTGGGCTGGGTGCAGCATGCTTCTCTTGCCCTGTACTTTTATTTCTTTTTTCCTTCTCCTTTCCCCCTTCTCTTCCCTTCTTCTTCCCTCCTTCTTCCCTTCCCTTCCCTTCCCTTCACTCCCCTCCCCTCTTTTTCTCTTCTTCCTTTGGTGATTGTAGCATCAAGACACTGAAAGAACCAAAAGAGAGGGGGGAGAAAGGTGGTGTGTTAAAACTAAAAATAGTAATGGAGGAAGGGACATATGAAGGCATTCACAGGGGCAAACATCTCAAAAAGGAAAGGAAAAGTATAGGGCAGGGGTCTTCAAACTTGGCCCTTTTATGACTTGTGGACTTCAACTCCCAGTATGCTGGCTGAGGAATTCTGGGAGTTGAAGTCCACAAGTCATAAAAGGGCCAGGTTTGAAGACCCTTGGTATAGGGAAACACAAAGTGGGAAGAAGTCCTATAAAGAAGAGGAGGCACTGATAAACTAGTCCAGACTGGAGCTACCCATGCCTTCCCTGCCTGGACGGGAGGAAAAAGAAGAGAAGGAAAGATTATTTTCTTCAAATGGTATCTCCCCCAGCCTCAGTGCCATTCCACTACAATCAGGAGCAGAATGTCTAAGGTTTCGGATATGTATTTAACAAACAGCCAGGAATAACATGGAAGACATGCATCTTCAGCTGCTGTGAAGAATTGCTTTGTTTCCTCTCTAATTTAGGAGCATTTGTACAGAGAGAGGGGGAGAGAGAGAAAGAGAGAGAGAGAGAGAGAGAGAGAGAAGGAGAAAGAGAGAGGGAGAGAAAGTGAGAGAGCTTGTAAAGGGCCACAATATGCATGAAAAGTAGCATACAAAGACAATTTCTTTTGTTTCTTAATTAGTTGTGCTAGTGATAATTATTGTCAGTATCTGAACATGGGAGAATATTTTTCCTCCCATCCATGATCAGAAGAGAAATCACTTATATATAAGTTGTCCTCAACTTATAATCATTCATTTAGCAACCATTCAAAGTTACAACAGCACTGAAAAAAGTGACTTGCAATGTGTCTTTATACTGATGTTATCATGTTATCAAACTCTGGGTGCTTGGCACGTATTTATAATGGTTGCAGTGGCCCTGGGTCATGTGATCATCATTTACGACTTTCCCAGCCAGTTTCCGACAATCAAAGTCAATGGGGAAAGCTGGATTCACATTAACGACTATGTAATTCACTTAATAAATGCAGTAATTCTCTTAACAAAAAAAAGATCATAAAATCGTGGGTGGTTTACTTAACTACCACTTTACTTAGCAACAGAAATTTTGGTCCCTTGTGGTCATAAATTAAGGACTGCCTGTAATCCCTTTACATTTATGGGGCTTCATAAAAGATACTGTTTTTCATAAATGACTCTTCGGATAGTGCAGAATTGGATTTAAGAAATAACAGTAGCTGAAGGAAGATCTTCATTTGTATTCTGCTAGTTATTAATTATAATATTTCTTATGATTTATATACTGTGCTTGTACAGGAGCTGAAGACAACATTTACCTTTTATATAACTTTATATTTACCTTATATATAACTTGGTAAAAGTTGCAGTTGCTTTTTCCCCTCTAAAATATAAGCTTATTGAATGAGTTTTATCAGCCACAGCAGAATTATTTTTAAAAAATGTGTTTAATTAAGCATGTACTCTTCTACCGGAACAGCTATCCTAAATCAAGCTGTGATTTTCCAGGTGTTCTCCCAGTTTAGAATATTTTAAATATTTCCACCCTCCTTTTTCTAAAGAAAGTTAAGCTAAAAATTTCCAGCTGGGCAACTTTACTGTACTTTACACGTACGGTAGATCCTATGACACTTCCAAACAATGGTACAATGGACATAAAAGAAACAGAAATTTTGTCAGGCTTCATCTGTCACTGAGAAGGCTCCTAAGCCAGCAGAAACCTAGTGCTTTCTTGTCTTGCGTATAGAAATCTTTGTTGTCAATGGCCCACAAAAACTGCATTCTTTCCATAGGCTTTTTTTTTTTTAAATTCTCAGTGAGAGTTAATACAAGTATTTTCCACTGGGATGATTATGAAAAACCAACAGAATAATTTACAAGGGTCCTCTTTTAGTGACCACAATTGAGATTGGCAAGTTTCACTAAGTGAAACCGTGCTTGTGCTTATCATTTCACTTCAGCTTTTCTTTGCTTTACAGACCTGCAAAGGTTAAAAATGCCAAAATTTGTCACAAAGTGGCTTTTTTTCATAACTCTGAATGGTCACTAAATGAGTAGTAGCTACAAAAAACGTGATTGACTGATCTCCCCCAAAGTTATGATTGTGCTTCTGAAAGAAAATACCATGAAACAATATGCACAAACTTCAGGAATGAATAGGAGCATATAGATCAGACATGTCAAACTCGCGACGTCACGTGATGTCGTGCAACGTATCGGGATGGTTTTGCCATTGCCGGCAATGGGGTGGGCGGGCTTCCAGATTATGTGTCTGGCCCGCGGGCCGACAGTTTGACACCTCTGATATAGATGTTCCATGTGATTCAATTAACATTTTAAAATACTTTTTTTATCTGTATCAGCTACATAATTTATTATATTTCTCAGCCTCTTAGCTTTGAGATTGATGCAACAGCATTACTGGAACAGAACTACTAAATTATGTAGCCTATCATATAAAAATATTAAGTAAGTGTCCAAAAATTCGAACAGATTAAATTTCTTAGAAAATAAATGCCTATTTCCATTCTCTTCTGTTCCATTCTGGAGAATATTTATCCTTTACTGCCTAATAAAGGGTGATGCATTTTTGGTACTTCAGTAAATCAGGCAATATTGCTCATTTATATTTTATTGTAGTTAAAGGAAGCAAATAGTTTTGTTCTTCTTTCCAATTATCACCCTATTGCTTTCTTTCTTTCACAAGTACTGATGTTCAAATTTCTCCAAGGCTAATTTTCATGGAAAATTTATTTTAAAATTATCTTAGGGGGAAAAAAAATACATTTTATCTGCTTTCTTTTTAAAAAAAAAATAGTTGCTGAAATGGTCTCCCTAATTTCATCCTCCATTTATATGATGGCCTTTGAAAGCCATTTCTGCTAATCCTTCCATGCACATGTTCACAGCTCTTTATTCTGTATTGAATAATAACCAGTCATTTTATTCATCCTTTTTTTTTCACTTGACTTGCAGGAGAGCTAAAATATATTTTAATTATAAATTTAAAAATGAATGAAATAATGAAGGTGATGGCAAATTAACTGAGAGAGAGAGAAACAGACAGAGCTAGAGAGTAACAAGTAATAAGATCAGATACCTTCTTCAAAAGCTTGTTGGATGGATACTGTAATATTTTTTAGCTCTCCAAAGCTTTCTCCAAAGAACCCCTTGAAGATGAAGACAATTTGCAGGGAAAAAAAGGTTTTGGCTTGTGCAAAGAAAGGAAAATACAAATATAGCCTTACAGTTCTTTCCACTTAGCAGTTTTCCTAGTATTTTCCTACTTTCCAAGGAGAATCCCCTTACTTACCTGGGCTCTGGAACCAGAAACTAGGAAGGATTTTGAAATTTTATTTCTCTTCTTACATCAGATATCTATGAATTCACTTGATTATATATTACCAAAATCTGCCCTAATAGAACATCAGAAAAAAATATTCTAGAAAATTAAAAAAACAAAAACAAAGATAGACATACCTACTGAAAATGTCTAGAGCTAAAGAGTTCATTTTTTGTTTCACATTTGATCTCTGTTTTTTTTCTGTTATGTTTAATATTGCAGATATTAAGAGATAGGGAAACAAACAGGTAAAACAAATGTACATTGTATGGCTCATTTGATTTTAAGATGAGGTACATTCATTTTGGAAGATGCAGGACTAAATCTTATTACAGGAAAAGGATCATGGAATCATCATCATGGAAACAAATTCTAAAACAAATGTTTTAGAATTCCGAAAGCATGGAATAACATATATTGCGTAAGGCCTTCTCAAATGTGATATGATCCTTCTAGGGCCGTGGTGGCGAACCTATGGCACGTGTGCCACAGGTGGCATGCAGAGCCCTCTCTGTGGGCATGCATGCCGTCACCCCAGTCCTAGCCCTTCACCTGGGTTTTATAAAATCTTTTCACTTTAGGCCTCCGCTGCCATGTGTAAAAAAAAAAAAAGGTTCAATCAATCAATTTCAGCTTCTTGTGGAAAAAAAAAGATCTCGCAAAGTTGGAATTGATTGATTGAACTTTTTAGTCCCACCCAGTCTGCCGTTACCACGGCAGCCACGCCCACCAAATGGGCCATGCCCACCCAATGGGCCACACCCAGTAAATGGGCCACACCCAGTCAATGGGCAATGCCCACCCGGCACCTGACGATATATAACTGGGTTTTGGGTTGCAGTTTGGGCACTCGGTCTCTAAAAGGTTTGCCATCACTGTTCTAGGGGAATCTCTGCTTGGGTTATTTCTTTATTGCATTCATAGGAAAGAGCTTTATTTTGGGTCACTTCTAAACTATGGAATGCATTCCTTCAATATCTATATTTAGGTATGACACAAATGGCTCTGAAGTTACCTGGAAATGAAGTCATGAATGGATGGTTCTTATGCTTCCTTTGGTGCCTGGGTTTCACTATAAGTTCAGGGTCCTCTTTTCTGGCCAACTGTCTTAACCAGAGTAATTTTCTTCTCTTTCTGGCTGTTCCTAGTATACTATATCTTCTCTTAATAACAGAATACCTATGCAAAACTACAATGGGCATACAGAATTGGGATATTTTTCCCCTTAACATGTTTTTATATTCCAACCAACAATACAGTTTAAAAATTACACAAAGGCTGATAATACCAATGTTGTTATGAAAAGTGTTTCCACCAAAGTTATAAAGGATTTAGTACAGCTATACCTCTCTTGTAATACACATTCACATTTAGTGGATCACACTAACTTAAATTATATGGTAAACCAGTAGACACACTTACTTTACCATATATAATGTGAATTGGACATTCTTTAAGACAACTGATAACCAACTGCTTATATAATTGTATTCTAATTTCATCTTGATAAAAAGCAATGAGAACTAAAGCAAACATTATATCAGCAATTCTACACTGCATTATCACCATCAGGGACCCTCCCCTCCATAAATTTATTTCCTTTAAATTTTCCCTGTTGCTCATTTTTATAATAATAAACTCATTGGTGTCAAAACCTTTCTAGAGTGAGCCCCTCCCATCCTAAATCTATAAACAAAAATAGCTATAATTTGGTTGTATAATTAGATGGATTTGTGCTATAATTACCATAAAATGATTAGGGAACTTTTTTTAAAAAAAAATATCTCTCATGCTGAAAACACTGCCCGTCTATCATTGATTAGAACATCAAAGGTAAACATTTTATTAAAGAAATTATCCTGCATGAAAGTGATAAGTCAATCAGCCAGAAATAAACATCCCATTGGTCATAGCTTTCCACCTTGCATTTCATTATCATTATCAGAAATAACCGACTGTGAACATTTTCCAAAGGCAATCAAGAAGTGTCCAGAAACCAGCATTTCACCAACCATCAAATCCACGCAGTTTTCTTTTGAGAATCATACCTAAACCTCCTATGAGCATATCTGGATAATATTTTTGAATCCAAATGTTGTATGATCATATTTATCTCAGAGAAACAATTACTTTCAAGAGAACGGTGACCGTCATGACTTACTATATCAAACAAAAGTCTCTCCTGAAGGTCCTAAAATGTAATTTAAATTATTGAATATAAATGATCTGGGTGTCAGATTTAACCCAGCTGTATTTGAAGCAGGTATATATTTGAAGCAGGTATTTTGCATTACGTAGGAATGTTCATGACCCATCTCTCGGTGAATCATTGAAGCAGCCAGATTTTACTTTGCAAACCAAAAGTGAAGGAAATTGTTCTTTACGCAGCCTAGAAAAGCCATAGTTGCTTGAACTGCTCAGAAATACTTGCTTCATCTATGCTTCTTTGCAAATTCCAAAGAGACTATTTTAAAGGATTTGCAAAGCTCTACTGTATGTTTCAGTAATTACCTTTGATGTTAGATACATGTGCATGTTGAAAGACTAGCAATTGTGTACATCACTGACATTGAAGCACTGTGCAGCATATGATCAATTCTTACATATTGTCAGCACCAAGAGATGATAACACTGTTAATTATCCAACAGTTCAATTAACCTTATCACATACAGTTTGCTCTCAACTGTTGAAGAACAGTTTCAGTAAAAGCCTCCCAGGTTCCTGGAACTAAAAGATACATCTTCTCTTGCAAATCTATCACAAATCTAACAAAACTATTTAAGCCCCAGAATACCTAAGATTAGAAGAGGAACAGAGCTGTAATTTTCTCAAAACTAAAGTATGCAATTATGTTGATAGCCCACACTATATGAAGTCTAGTTTTCTCAACCTATAAGAGACAGATAGGTCAAAGCAGAAAAACATTGTGAGGTTTTTGTTACATTAGAATGAATAGGTAGAGTTAAAATTGATATGCAAAGGAGGAAAAATAAAAATACATGAACAGGTATATTTTTTAAAACCACACACAAACCAAGCATACTTGTACATTTCAAAACATTCTCATTTTTTCCAATAAGTTTCATTTTTTTTATTTAATTCCGGTTCTGCTAATGACACAATTTCAATCTCCTTTAGATGCTTCAGAAATTACCTCAGATAATGTCTAGGGACATTGGGGTTCAATATTTTTGTGGAAACTGCCAAATAGCCTCCACATAAGCGATTTTACTGCAACTGGAAGGCTGACAGAGATCATATGACTCAGAGAAGGCATAACATAGAAAAAGATAGTGAAAATGTCAAACAATGTGGGGATTAAAGACAGGTGAAGCATATGATTCTTGCTAGGGGCCATTCATAGACTCTACTAATGTTCTTTTCTGTTGTTTTCAAGATCTTAATCAGTCATACTAGCAGACTGAGGAATGCACAAGTCTTTATGTAGCTTTATATTTGGATATTCCTTGCTTTAGCAGTTTAAATTCTTCTACATTTTACATCTCTCTCTCTCTCTCTCTCTCTCTCTCTCTCTCTCTCTCTCTCTCTCTCTCTCTCTCTCTCTCTCTCACTCACTCACTCACTCACTCTCTCTCATACACACACACACACACACACACTCTCACACACAATTTTATAATAAATGATATAAATTAGCATTTTGTTTCAATGTTTTCCTTTGGAAAAAAAAAGATACTGTGAAATCTTTGAGCACTGAAGGGCAGCAAAATTATAATTACACAGTGACCTTTATACAGTGATATTTGCAAAACAGTTAGGAGCTTAAAGGTTTTTTAGTCAGATTCCCTCTTTCGGATTTCATCCTTAATACCCCAAATAACTTTAGCAATCAGAATAAAATTAAATGGTTTCATCATTGGAATAACACTATATTGCAGCTGATGTTTAAATATTTCTACAAAGCTGAGAACTGTCACAGTACTAATTTCAAACTTTTGTGCAAATGAAGGAAATGTTCTTTCCTTTGTCCTGGAAAGGTTTGTGTGCAGTAAGTGTGACCTAAGAGAAAAGTGTTGATAAAAATAAATATTTAAAAGAAAGGGAAAATCAGTGTGAGTCCATAGGATTGTTTCATCTTGGATGTGCTTATTTTCTGGCATTCCTGTTAGAAGCAGCAGCAGCAGAGAGAGTTAGAGAATTGTTGAGATGATTTGCCCTTGGAAAACCTGAAGGTTTTCAAAATATTCTTGACTCTACCTGCTCAGGGAATTTCAAAACAAAGTTTGACGCTCTTATATTTATGTATTGATCCTCCTGTAGGGATAAGGGTTTCCAGGAGGAAAATGCACAATTATCTTTCAAATATAAGCTAAGACTGTTAGGAAATTAGTCTCGGGGTTTGCCAGTTGAGTTTACACCCAACATGTTCACAGTCAGATCAGAGTAAGCATAGGTCTCACTCAATTCAGCTAGCCAAAAAAAAAAAAATGCTGTGTCAAAAAAAGTTAACTGACAAAAACGAGACAAAAGGCAGGAAAAATAAGGAAGAGAAAGAGAGAGAAACAACAAGAAAGAGATAAAAGGTTAGAGGATTTAACTGCAATAGTCTGCCTTTTCAAAACCACTGGCAGTAGTGCTGTGACCATTAGCATGGATAGCATCAAACAGAGGAGCCTCTTTGGCCATTCCAGTACTTTTCATGTACTTAACAGCAGAAAAGTGATGGAAAGTAGGACACTCCTCTATTCCACACTATGAAGAGAATAATTTGGAGTACTTGGATGCTGTATCCACAATGCATTAAACCATGTTCTGTTCAACTACAACCTATTAAATCATAAACCCAAAGCCAATAAACTTGCAGTAGCACATAGAACTTGGTATGTCTGTTCCAGATTTAGAGATGAGTTCTTTAAAAGAAAGCTTGGAAACTTGAAGGGGAAGGTTAATGTTATATTTCTTTGTGCAGTCTGAACTGAGAGAAGAATAAAAAACAAAGATTCAGGAAAATAAAAGGCAGACATTCAGGAGAAGATCAAGAGGAAAATATATAGAGAGAAAATATAAACATGACAAGAAGCACCCTTAACTAACGTGAGTTTGAAAAAATAATTCCAACTCCGAGGAGAAAGAAATCCATTTCAAACCTTAGGTGAGGATGCAGATATTCCCACAATAAAAGGGATCAAAGGAAAACATAGGGTGCTGAGCTCACCAAAGACCATTAGTACAAAATGTATTCCACGTGTAAAACAGCATATGTGTGATAGATTGGAATGTATACCATGTGTAAACATAGCTCCAAGATTTTTATGGATATTTATTTATTGATAGAACTTATTCACTGCCTCAGTCCAATCGGACTCTAGACAGTTTCCAATGCATATAATAAAAGACAATAATATATAGTGTATGCAATATATAACTATAATAAAATGAATCATTCTGGAGAAAATCTAGGTATATGATTGCTAAGAGTCAATACCCACTTAATGGCACAAATCAAACTTTGCATAGATGTTTCCAGAATCAATTCCCAAAGGTCTTCTGAAAGTCCTATCTCTAAACTTTCCAGAAATCCTTAAGTTTGGGATGGTTTGTTCTTCATTTCCATGAATAAATCATCTCATACTAGACCAGCCCCACTTTTGGGGAGGTTAAGTCAGGTTAAGGTTAAGTCAGATGAGAAGATCAGTGATAGACAGTCTCTTAATTGTTAATGTCTATGAACAATTATTAAAATCCCAGTCAGGAAAGGTCTTTTATTTTCCTTCCCACTAGAGTTTTCGATTGGCAAAATTATCTTGGATGGCTTTATTAAAATATATAGAAATCAGAGACACATTTGCACCATTCGATATTATGCTACACCCACCATAATTTATTGAATAATTAACTTGTAGTGCTTGGTTAATTCTATACCCTTGTTTAACCATAGTTCTGAGGCAAAGGGAAATTTTTAAAGTCAGTGAAATACCAAAAAAATATCAGGACAATTAGGTTTCATGGTAATATATTGACAGATCTTCTCTTTGGTGGTTCTTGCTTGCCCTGATGCAGTTATGTCTACCTCTTGCACTAATAGATTCTACTGTCCCACACATGTAGTAAACATGAGGAATTCCTGACAATTTTTTCACCTTACTCATGCCAATTATCTATCCTGCAATGTATACTCTACCAAGTGTGTTAGCACATTACCTTGTTCTGTATCAGAATTAAACCAAATTATCCCCTGGTTAATAGGAAAATCAATTCTTATAAGTAATTTAATTTAACAATCTAAATTATATCCATTATCTTAAGATGAAAATTACTCCTAACCCAGCACTGTATTAATAAAACAATAGTCACATATTACCTCCTTGAAATCTGCTTCAATTTCACCTTGTAGTAATCTAAAGCAAATGATCTGCTACATTACCCAAATACTTGGTTTTTACCCCTCTTTTTAAAGTTATGGAACATGAAATGTATTACTTAATAAAGCAGAGGGAAGGGCTTGTGTTTTGTATTAAGACAGATTACTTATGTGAAATGAAAATTAAGATCATAAATCAAAGCAGCTCATTACAAGTTCCTTCTTTTACCGCAATTTATCAATTGTACTTCTACTTTTTTATTGTTTGGATATCCAGCCTATGCCACTATTCCTTTATTTCTTCACTAAATCTGGCTGTTAGATATTGGTTAGCTATCTGTGCGCAAATGAATAATTGCCAAATGACTATAAAGCCTATCTTCAAGTCTGAACCTTGATTGCTAAGGCAAAGGGAAGAGAAAAGCACACATTTTGTGAAAAAAAACCTAAATCCCTTTGTCTATTTTGAGAAAATTTAATAACTCCCAATGCTGAACCCAGGGTGATTGTTATTTTCAAGAGATCACCCTTTGGGAGAAGGAATTTTTTAGGGCACTAAAAATTGTAAGCATGCATCCTTTTTTCTTAAGCTGATTTTCATAATTTATTAGAGATCATAGGCTAAGGAAAGACTGTATTTTTGTCCTATCTACCTGTCTATCTTTTTTTCTCTTTGGAAGTGTTCTCAGACAGATAGACAGTATTGAGTAGGGTATTATGGAAAGGTGAATTAAGTATATGAAAGAAATATATGAGCCTTTCATTGTTTGTAAAGTCAGCTTCAGTGCAGTGCCTCATCCACAGACTGATTGGGATGTGCCTAAGAAATTTAAAGAAGTGTATAATCTGTGGATGGTGGATTGAATTTAGAATTAGGGCATCAAATCATGTAGTGTAGATCAGAATGAATAAAGAGTAGAAATAATTTAATATAGAAAGACTAGTATGGGAGAAATCTGCATGCTGAGGGAATGGAGGAAAAAAATAGGGATTAATTTGAGTATCGAACCCTTCTCATATTTTTCTGCTAATATTGAAATGCAAATACCAAATGGGAGAGGCTGTTTGTGACAAGAAGAAAAAGGAATATGCAAGAAAATAATCAGTTTGAAGGAGGAAAATAATGGCCTGCCACTTAGCATTTTCTTGTTTACATATTTTATAGTATGCGCCAGCAGAACCCCAAATAGTTATCTGCTAATCACCACTGAAAGAAAATGATGCTGTGATATCAGATACTTCCAAGACCTTTTTTGTTTGTTCTAGACCAGGGGTCCCCAACCCCCAGTCTGTGGACCAGTACCAGGCCACAGCATGCCAGCAACCGGGCCATACAAACAAGCAAAGCCCAATCTGCGAGATGCAGGCAGTATACAAAATCATGCCCCCTCTGGTCCGCAGAAAAACCTTTCTCCACAGAACCAGTCCCTGGTGCCCAAAAGGTTGGGGACCTCTGTTCTAGGCAGTAGCAGTAGCAGTGATGGGATGGGAATTTCGTGTTTAATTGAAGACCACCTAGAGAAAGGCGAATAGGAATGAGATGATGTGGATGAAGTGACTGTGTATTGTGCGGATTAGAGATAGGACATTGTCTAAATTTAGTGATGATTGGAAACCCCTTATTGACTTTTTCCAGGAAACAGGAAAACATGATGCTATGATATATGGTTTTGGGGATTAACATAAAAATAATAAATTATAGAGAAAATGTAAACAATGCTGTAACCATAGAGTAAGAGGTTATTTTACAATTATAAATGCTGTAAAGGAAAATCAGAAGTCACTTCTTCATCATTTTTTTTCTTTAATTTTTGCATCTTTGTCTTTGCTCTTTTCTGCTTTATTTTTTTCATTCTAAATACTAGTTCCTGTTAGTTTTTATTCTGTATTAAACTTTTATATTAAAAGAAAGAGAAAACAAAGAGGACAGTGTAATTTGAACTAACAAGCAGGCAAGACTGAGAGAAAAGAAAGCATCCCTTATGCTCTAAATCTGCTCAGTTATTTTCTTCTCTCTCTGTGTGTGTTTGTGGGTGCACGCCTCATGTGTCTTTGTGTGTGTGTCTGGCAGAAGAAAGATAAACACCTTGGTTAAGCAGAGCATTTGCCAGCAAGACTAAAGAAGGGCTTGCACTAAGAATTATGGGGACATTTGTATAGACTCAGTACATCATAGAGACTCAAGGCAACTTATATACCTGCAAAGAATTATAGATTTGGTTGTCAAAGACTCAAAAGACTCAAAAGGGTGGAGGATGTTAGGAGTCCCTGAGGATACTGAGATTACAGCAAAGGGGTAGGCTTTTTTTGATACTGCTGTGGCTATCCTGTGTCACATGACCCAGCCTGAGGGGACTAGCCTGCATTTAGGACAGTCCTTTCCACATCAGTCTGCCAAATCAGAAATGGGTTGCTGCTTCATAGGAAAAAGATTGCCAAGGATACTGTAAGGATTTTGGCATTACTCCAATTCTGCAGGCTCTTCTTCAGATAAACCTGTTCAGCATTAAAAATAAAAACAAACATCTAGTTCCATATTGTTGTGGTAAAGAAGACTGCTTGTGTGGCTTCACTTCTGGTTTGCATTACGGAGTTTGTCCATGGTTGCTGTTTCCACTGCCGTTTCAAGAAACTCGATTAGAAAGCAAAATCAACCTCTTGTATTTTATACATTAGCTGTATGTTTTCAGATCACATTGCATCTTTCCTTAATCCAGCATAAAAATGTAGGTTGTACATTTTGTTTGGCTAAATGTGGCTGATCTTATTTGTTTGCATTGTAAGTCCTTCAAGCCAATAATAGCTTGAAGCAAAATGTAGGTTTTTGTTTCCTGGGCTTTTGGGAAGAAGCAGAAATCCTATGCATTGTTACATGCATGGAAACTTAATTTTTAACCAAACACATATAAGAGCACAGTCCATGTGCAGTGTTTCTTTTTCTCCCCCAAAAAAGAGCGAAAATAATTCACTTAAATAAAAAGAAAAGGCTAAATATGGTTCTACTTCTCAAGTTAATTTTGTACAGAATTAAATGTATTTTCATACAAATGTAAAGCAGATATGTGTCTTTTAAAATTTTCTTCCTGTGAATCAGCACTACAGAATGAAAAACATATGGAGGGAGAAGCCATTATGAAATATTACCTGTCATATCCAATTCCTTGAGTGTTTACTGAGCAGCACTTGACCTAAGATGCAGCTAACTATGAAAGATGGATTTCCACCTTCACACAAAGTGTTCTGTGTAGCATGAAAACTAAATGTTCCTGCTGATCCTCAGGAAAAAAGAATGAAAAGAAGTACCCCAAAGGGAAAAAAAATCACATCCGCATATATAACGTGCAAAGCAAAAAAGAAAATAAAGATTAGTTGAGTCCAATGCAGAGACAGAGAAGATATACATTCTTCAACTTTCTTATACTTCTATACTTCAATTAATATGATTTTTAGCACAATTATAAACTTCATGCTATTTTTTTTTCTGAAAAACAACAGGATTCCTTGTAAAATTTCTTGTAATTCTTGGACAATATGAATCCTGGAAAAAAAATGTCACAATATAGATTATAACTTATTGACATTCATATAAAAAAAAGAATACAATCCTTTGCATTTTTTACCAAGGAAAACAAAGAGATTTAAAATGGGGTGCAGTTTTTCTCTGCAGTTGAAAGAATTAGAATTTCACTGATAAAATGTTTGCTGTAGCTTAGGTTTTTGTCAAATAAGAACTTTGCAAAAAATCATACTGGGTAACCTACTTTATATTTATATTTATAAATACTATAAATATTTATATATACATATACTTAATTAAATATAAATAAATACTATTTATTTACTAAATATTTGGATGTTGGGTTAAGACTTTAATCACAAAGACATTTCTTAGGAGCATTATGCTTATTATTATACACACAATACTATGAAATCACAGCTGCCAGTTGTTTAGCTGGTGTTTGCCCTTAAACATATTGAGTTCTTCTCAAGAACTTACGATATCATAATGTTTCAGTGTAGCATACATGCGGTTCTTTTGCTTCTTTGCAAAATCTATACTTTGAATCATTTGATGTTACTATTATTTTTACAGTCACTGAGCAGCAGAATACCTAAATATCATTTGTTGTTGTTAGTTGCGAAGTCATGTCCGACCCATCGCGACCCCATGGACAATGTTCCTCCAGGCCTTCCTGTCCTCTACCATCTTCTGGAGTCCATTTAAGCTCACACCTACTGCTTCAGTCACTCCATCCAGCTACCTCATTCTCTGTCGTCCCCTTCTTCTATTGCCCTCAATCTTTCCCAGCATTAGGCTCTTCTCCAGTGAGTCCTTCCTTCTCATTAGGTGGCCAAAGTATTTGAGTTTCAACTTCAGGATCTGGCCTTCTAAAGAGCAGTCGGGGTTGTTCTCTTCTAAGACTGACCGGTTTGAATGCCTTGCAGTCCAAGGGACTCGCAGGAGTCTTCTACAGCACCATAGTTCAAAGGCCTCAATTCTTTGGCGCTCAGCCTTTCTTATGGTCCAACTTTCACAGCCATACATTGCAACTGGGAAAACCATGGCCTTGACTATACGCACTTTTGTTGGCAGGATGATGTCTCTGCTTTTTAGTATGCTGTCTAGATTTGCCATAGCTTTCATAAAATATTATAAAATGCTAGAACCAGTGTGTGTATATGTACCTTCAAGTTGGTTCTTAACTTGTAGTACTTGTCGTTTTTTTTTCTTTTTGGCAAAGTTTTTGCCTTCTTCATATGACTAAGAGAAAATGATTGGCCCAAGATTGCCTAGCTGGTTTTGTGCCTAAAGTGGAATTATGACTCAATCTCTCTGCTTCTAGGCTGATACCTTAATCACTACACCAAACTGGCTTTAGAAACAACATATACAATATGCAATATATAAACTTAAAAAGTTAATCTAAAACCTGTAGATACTAAAGCTTATCTAAAAGAATTAAGAAAATTGAGATAAACTCTATCCTTTGGGTACATTAACATTTTAGCTAACTAGACCGACTGTTACCTATTTTTTTATAAAGTTCTTACAAAGAATATTAGGACAGAAAGATTTTTTTTTCAAAACTGGCAAGGTCAAATGCAAACCTAGACAGGTGCCATTTCCAGTTAGCCTTGATTTCTTTCCTAAATTAATATCAAAATCCCAAACCCTTACAGACATGTATCTGTAATTGTTTATTTATTTCATTGTTTATCATTTGGTTTTATTTTTATTTTCCTTTGGCAGAATATGCAATGTTTCTGTTCTAATAAGAGGCTATTACCTCCTCTTAGGCATTCATAATTAATTTGGCTTTGTAGAATAAGTAATCAACATCTTCCCCATAAAAGCTGAGCAGGTCAGTTCTGGTCTGTTTTACTAGCCAAATATCCAGCACTGGTACACTAAAAGAGGAAAATTATGTCTATATTGTGTCCATGCCTATGCCCTTTCCCATTACTAGTCTTATGGTAAAAAAAAAAAGGATTGTCTTATTTAGGAACAATATGTTTCCACCTGCTAGGGAAATCAGTGATAAAGATTTTAAATACAAATGCACTTTTTTGAGGGGGCATACAAAACTAAATCTATTTATAACAGAATAAACCTTATTAATCACAGTGGGATTTATTTCTGAATAAACATGCATATATTGCCCTCTAGGCCCTTAAAAACTTGATCTTTCCATGATAACTCAGAAAGAAGATAGTGGATTATAACTCTGAGTACTTTATCATATCTGTACTAGGCTATTAATGTTTTTAAAAGACTGTAAAGAATATTAGTTCTGGGCTGTTTTACCAGACAGATATCTAACATTGTTTTTAGGCTGAGATCTTATAACAGAAACCTAAAAACATCATATTTCAACAAAATCCCATATATACTGTTTACCCAGGCTCATCCTAACCATATTTTATTTTCAAAATGAGCTATACAATGTAGTATCAAAAGAATCAAGCATTGCCATATACATTTTTTTTACAAAGTTCTGTTGGTCCTCCTCCCTCCAAATGTACTTATATGATAAACTTTGCTACAAAATTTCAGGTATCATCCTTTTTTTTCAGTTACCTTCCTTGAACAAAAAACACCACAACCTCCGATTATGTGAGCAGCTGGTAGTAAGGATCTTGATTTGATCATGTTGCTTTTTTAGACAGACTAATTGTTCTGATTTATGGTTATCACCTGTATTTCATGGGTGCTTGCTTCCAGCACTAATTAATGGATAATTTTCAAGTGCTGAAAGTTTAATTGTCCCCTGAATTTCCAAAAGTAGAAGGAAACATAGTTCTTAGCAAAATGAATTTCCTCCTGTGTGACCTTTGGGGGGAATTTTAAAAGCAAAATAGTCATCCTAGTGATTGTAGTGCTGGTTTTCACATATAATCATTACAAAAAGATAAATGAAATACATACATACATACATACATACATACATACATACATACATACATACATATATACACAGACTTCTCTCTCCCATATTTGGGCTGACAGGGTGTTCAAAAAGCACTCATATACACACAGACATAAATACATATATACACACACATAAATAAATATATACACACACACATAAATACATATACATATGTGTATGTATGTGTATACACACACACATACACACACACACTGTATGCAAGATATTATGGTATTGAAAATCAACACCAAGGAAAAATCTGGTATCCAAAAAGTTAAGCAAGATTTAATTTAATTTAAAAGCAATTAATAGAACATTGGAGAAGAAGTAAGTGAATTTCAAATCATGTAGTTGAATTTGAATCATACTGTATACACAAATGAGAATATTGATATATTGATAAATTTCTTTATATGATTATCTGAAGCTGAGTAAATTGTAGGTACCAAGCATCTTTAGCATTTATCAACAATGTTGAAGCAAGATTTAGTGAAACAAACTTGTATGTAATTATGAGAGTATGTCTGGTTCAAAAAGATAAGGAATAAAGATAAAGAATCTTAACATAACTAAAAACTATCACCAACGTGACAGATGAATGGCAAACCAAGATGGATGGATGGATGGATGGATGGATGGATGGAAGGAAGGAAGGAAGGAAGGAAGGAAGGAAGGAAGGAAGGAAGGAAGGAAGGAAGGAAGGAAGGAAGGAAGGAAGGAAGTTTTTGTGTGTGTTTAGTCTACATATGAGTTTTTATCCTGTTTGGCTTAATCATCAAGCACACAATGAAAATATGCTTTTTTAAAAATTATTCAACTTCTTTTCTCAGAGCACTTCCCCACTGAACCATTTTTCCTCTTCAAATTCTCTGAAGTAGTTTGAAGGAAATCCCTTAAAGTGTTTATCTCACCCAACTTGATATGCAAAGAATTTGGAGTGAAAGGCTCTGCCTTGCCTCAACCTGCTGCAGATGTTTCAGCAACCTATTTTTTTTTCAACCTTCATATTCCACACAAAAATCTAAGCTGATAGGGAAATGTAGTATCTTTCACTTTCCTCTTATAGCCTGGGGTAGTGAGCTATAAAACTATCAATTTAGAAGAGCCTGAAGCTTAGATGCTGGAGAAGAAGCAAAACTATAGTTCCATTAATATCATCCCAAGAATGAATAAAACAAGCAACAACTAAACTGCAGTTGAGCAAATAAATCAGTTCAGCTCTCCAACATTAGTGTTGAGGTTGTTAAAACACAAGTACTGGAGATGTTTTCATATTGGCCCAGGATCCAGTACAGGAGTCCTACCTCAATGCTGTTATTGTAGATTCAGTTTTTTGTTTATTGACATTTGTTTGTTTTGGTAGAGAAGAGATAATATGTGGTATTCCTGCATGACCAAGCCAAAAATGTTATTAATATCTCTTACTTGTGAGAGTTGCCTCAAGGTTTTGCTATGTGAGTAAGAAGGTAGAAACTCTATCTTTTTATTGTCACGAAGGATACTATTCTCCCCACACACACCCTCCAAATGTTTCACCCAGGAACATTTGGACCAGGGAAAAGATTGTTTCTAAAGAAAGACTTAGAGCTGTTTGGGGAGGAAGGAATTTCTCCTCAGTAAATTAGTGATGCTTTAAAGGTTGTTTTCCACACAACCACACACAATTAATTCTTACTCTGCTGCACTGTGCAGATGTAGAAGTCTGCAAAGCACCGTGAAATGGCAGCAATCTCGTTGTGCTATAAGGAGTGACCTTAAACATCTCCAAACTTCTCGTGTAGCTTGGTGCTACACAAGCCTTTGTTGTTGATGCCTTGACATGTGACTCATGTTCCCACATTAAATCCAGCAAAAACAATGTTAGATTTCTTATCATTCAACACAGAGTAGTGATTGAATTTCATAAAAATTCAGCCCTATGGTGGCTCACATATAAAAGGAGGTAGTCCTTGCCTATGGAAGAAGAAAAGAAGCAGAGGTCAAAGTTATCAGAACCGTGATCTTGATCCTGTATTATTTTAACAAAGGACAAGTATACAACAATAAAGTCTTAGGACAGAAAGAATCCTAGAAATTTTCAGAACTAAATTTGGTGCATACATTCATAATGCAATTTTATATCTGAACTTCAAATATCAACTAAACCAGGAGTGTAGGTTGTTTGTTCTGAAGAATGCCAAAAACTGTCTCTTACAATCAAGATGAAAATAGTCTACATTCTGAGGTCAACAGCAGTTTTTCCTGATACAGAATAGAAACTAATGTATGCTAATTAATTCAGGAACTTGACTTTCAAGAAGATAAACTGTTGTTCATGTTTTTAGTTTATCTTCTTGAAAGTCAAATTTCTGAATAAATTAGTGTACATATTGAGAAAACCATGTTACAGTTGAAGAATGTTCTCCCTTAATTTCAAAGTGTAAAAGATCTAAAACAACTTACAAAACAAGTTTCTTGAACTCTATGCTTCTAAATGAACAAGTGCTAGTAGTATTTTCATCCGGGCCTATTGTTCCTGTGGGGTTTCTAGAAACTTCCTTCATAGTGTTACAATATTGACAAGTATATTTATAAATAGGAATATATATTTACACACACACACACACACACACACACACACACAGAGAGAGAGAGAGAGAGAGAGAGAGAGAGAGAGAGAGAGAGAGAGAGAGAGAGAGAGAGAGAGAGAGAGTTTGTATGTGTATACAGTACACATAGACTTCACCCCCCCACACACACACCTATATAAATATAGATTTCATTTTAGAATAGGATGGTTTCTAAAACAATGGCAGGCCATATAGAGGATTTAATAATGCCTTTTGTAGTTACCATACCTCTTTGTTTATTTACTGATGTCAATTTACACAGCCACCCATTTTACATACCATTTTTAGACACCCGTGCTTGGATACACAATTGGTCCCCTGACATTTTTAAGAATTCTGCATGAATTGATCAGGGCTCTCCTCAACATACAGAGAATCAGTCAATCGTCTGTTCCCCATTACTTCAGTATGGGGTTTTTTTGGGAGAGGAGTAAAGAAAAAAATAGCATATTTGTCCATCTAAAGTGTCCAATGTAAAGATAGTGGTTTCACAACATCTTTCCAGCTAAGGGAAATTGAAGGGGCTAAAAAGTTGACAGGCAGAATGAAGTAAGGTTATACATTGTTAGATAATTTTATGTTAAACAAGAAGAGCATAATTTTAAGCATTACATTTTATGCCGCTTTTAGAGGCATGTGTTAAAGACTATGAGCTTGTCAGCTGGCAGCCAGGTTCAAGCCTTAAACCCCATGCAACAGGGTGAGTTCCCATTACTCGCCACAGCTCCTAGCCACCTAGCACTTCGAAAGCTTGCAATTGTGAGTAGATAAATAGGTACCACTTCAGTGGGAAGCTAACAGCTTTCCATGTACCTCGGCATATAATCAAGAGATAACAATGACAAGAGAAACCTTTCTTTTTTAGCTATATGAGCTATATTGTTTCATATTTTATTTGGGTAAAGTTCTTTGGTTCAATAGATTTCCAGGCGTGATTTCTCATTTTGCTTTATTTTGCAAAATTAACTGTATGATAAATTTTACAATTATTGGATATAATTGTTTCTTGTACTCATTAAAGAATGGATTGCTTATGTACATTTTCTAAACATCAGGTTTGTTCAGTCAATTTTTTTCTTTGCTTCTTTTATTTTTATATTAAAATGGTAAAAATACCAGCTATCCTCCAATAAGTACTTCAAATGCCACATTACTGTGTTGTATCCTCTGTGTTTCCTTTATTACTATTTTAAATAATCGTATTTTTATTGTGGCATTTTCCTTATGGCATATTTATCAGTACTAAATAATTTTAGAAAAGTAACTTAAATTGGATTACGATCAGCAATTTTAGATCAATTGTTTCCATTAGTGAGATACCACGTGACAAGCCTCACTTATTTAAGTCAATTTGTAAGCAATGTTTCTGATTTTATTAAATGTAATAAAATATACATATTATATCTCTATATTTTATCCAAGCTCAGCTTTTTAGAGTAAGTATTGCTGTAGAAATACTACAAAAATATGGACAGTAGTTAGGTTTAATGTTGTTCCCCTTCAATACAAGTAAACAGTAATGCTTCTACCATTTAGCACAGTCATAATGTTTAATTTTAGTCTCTCCTTGAATATAGTCTCTCTTTAAATCCTACATAAAGTTCACGGTAAGCATGAAAATGGTATCCTTCTAGAAATGAACTGTTTTCATCAATAGTATATGTAGATCACAATCTCATTTACATGACCTTCTTATTTTTTTATTTTATTTTGAAAATACATCTCAGTAATCAAGTATCTTACTGGGATTATTTGATACCCAGCTGAATAAAATCTCTCATAAAACTGTGAAGTTTTACCTGCCAGTCGCTTGTTCCTATAGAAATATAGATTTAGCTTTTCTGGCCTTGAATGTGTCCTGCCACTCATTATTGGTTGGGTGTGAACTCTACCACATTCTTCTTTATTGAGTTTGGCCTTCGCTGATGACTTGCAGATGAAAGCTGATCTATTGAGGTCTATTATGTTCCCATTAACCTAAAGAGCCAGAAGCATTTACTGTCAGTTTCTGTGTTCTGACCTAAGCAGCAATAAAGTTGATCACTCCTGCCCTCACACAATGTATGTCATTAGAGAGGGAGAGAATGACTTTAAAGTGAATAGATTGTACCAGCGCAGCCTCCAAGTATTTGAAAGATGTTCCTGCATAATAATAATAATAATAATAATAATAATAATAATAATAATAATAATAATAATAATAATAATAATAATAATAATAATAATAATAATAATAATAATATAGAAAGGTAAATCTGGCTATATCAATTGGGCTTCTATTTTTTTTTAAAAAAAGATATTCCATCTTCAAATATATATTATGAACTACTGAGAATGGATTTTACTTGTTAGTGGTTTGAGTTTAATCTTAATAATAATAATAATAATAATAATAATAATAATAATAATAATAATATATGTACATAAAATGCTTTGTTTCTTTGAAATAGGATGTAAGAATTGTTCAAGTTACTTTGCTTACTAATTAATCGGCTGAACAATAGATGCTATGATATGAAATTAACCTCCCTATACTGTAAGAAAAGAAGCATATTAGATATTATTCAAGAACAAACTAATTCTGGAATTACTGTATACTCTTTTTAAATTGCTAGGTGTAAAGACATAAAACTTATTTATACCATGATAGATCATTCTGGATCACTGGTAATAATTACAATCCATGTTTTAAGAGATCAAGTCTTAAATACTATTTCAAAGAGAACATCTTCTGCAAACATGGAGCTTATTCAATGGTGGGATTCAGCTGGTTCGCACCACTTCGGCAGAACCGGTAGCTAATTTTTTGTTGCCCAGGCCCAGAATGGACTTCCGGAAGTAGCATCCACACAAAGAACTGGTTGTTCCCATATTTGAATCCCACCACTGAGTGTATTCCATTTTTATGAGCAAGACTCTAACTGGAATTTGGCTGGCCTAGAAAGCAAGTGATAAAAACAACACATCTACATTTGTGCACAGGCGTGTGCATGCATGCACGCACACACACACACACACTCAGAATTTTTTTGATGCCAATCTCTGAACAAGGGATTCCATTTAGCTGTATTTCCAGATTCCCTAGCCTTTTTTGAAATGTTTGCCAAGCCACTGCTTTGCTACAACCCCCGATGCTGAGGCGGAAGCTGTGCCAAAATTATATCGCTGGCATTTGAACAAGATTGTCGAGCTCATCAACTGACTGGGAGAAAAGTGGATAATCATCAGGAAGAAAGTTCAAGGTGATGTCTTCGTTAACTGCAGAATGCCAATAGTGGCAAACAGCTAAAAAAAAAATATTTGTGCCGCTCATTTGTAAGAGTCAGGGGAACAGGGTGAACCTGATCTTGATCAAAAAGAGATTTTTACATTAAGAAAATTTGATACATTAGCAGCAGTGACATCAGACCATTCCAGGTATGAATTAAAAAGTCAGGGCTGGCATTTACTTGTATTTGTATTGAAAGGTGCACAAAAAATAAAACATTTCTTTGTTTTACTTGGGCTGCTCAGTTTACTATTTACTACTCTGAAATGAAATCAAATAGTGATCTATGTAAAATGATACCATTGAGTAAAGACCAGAAATTACTGATCGCTCCTTCAAACAAGGAAAAGGAAATATAAATATGAAAAAAAATTGAGGTTTGGGAGAAGAAGTAAGACAGAGAAAATGTGAATTTGCCACTTCAACTTCCTTCCTTCCTTCCTTCCTTCCTTCCTTCCTTCCTTCCTTCCTTCCTTCCTTCCTTCCTTCCTTCCTTCCTTCCTTCTTTCTTTCTTTCTTTCTTTCTTTCTTTCTTTCTTTCTTTCTTTTTTTCCATTCCCAATCTCTTATAAACAAAACCATGCTACTTCCATGTTCTCTTTCTTTGAAAGAAAAGTTATTCACAAAAAGTACAGCTAGCTGAAAGATTTACATTAAGCATTCCTTGAATTCATACCCAGAACTTTTTTATATTCTGCTTGGTCTTTTTTATTATTAGTACTGAGCCAACAATTTAATGCTCTTTTTATCATAATTATTCTTGCCAAATCATCTCCATTTATCTTTCAGTTTATTGCTTGTTTGCTTATGGCTGCAAAGCTGTCAGGGGATAGTGACCAAGGACAAAGATGCTAATCTTTGGACTAGCAAATACCCTCAGTTCAAATGTAAAGTAGCATTTCACAACTTCCCAGGGAAGAAAGAATAAAACATAAATTGGTCCAGTAGCAGAACTTTCCACTTTTTTCCTGGACCTTACTTATTTCAAGAATGCATCCTAATCATCCATTAAATGCATTACAACAAGAAATAGCTCATTGTATCAAGTGTGTCCTGCCACCTCCATATCATACATTCTTGCTGTATTAAAAGACCCACCAAGAACCGTGAATGCCTAGATAGTTCCATGATATATTTGTTAATATGGAAAGCCAAGCTAGTTTCTGAGTCAGCTCCACCAAGCTGATAATACGTTAACATTTTAAAAATTGAACACTAGAAGGAACTAGCAGGAACTAAAGATTACAATTAAATGAGATGAATACTCAAACACGACGTATAAATACAGCATGAAGCAAAATATTGAAGGATATATTTGAACAATGGACCCAGAAGTTAATTTGAAGAGTGTCTGACTCTATAGATAGACTATGTTTAAAAGATGCTAAGGAAGAAGAATAAATTTTACCTGACATGATTGAGACTGATTGGAAAATGGATTTAAAAATGACAAGTTACAAGAATGACGTGGGAAAAAATATTATATTGGACATACAAAAGAACCCCCACTGATGTCTTAATATTAAAACAGATACAGTGTACAGATAACAAATCAAGAAAGTTATCTGGATAATTTTTCTATATTGGATTTACCAAAAAGACTTGTTACAGCTTTAAAGAATTTTGTGAGAGGGGCCAAAGAAATGTTGAAAAGAAATCAAATTCTAGGACATTATTTGAAGGGACTAAAGATCAAGATAGTTAAAAGTACAAGGAAGGAATGTAAGGTTAACTTACCTGATCAAGATTAACATAGGTATGTTATTATCTCTGGTAACTTTTGCTGAACAGAACTGAAGTGATTAGGTTTTAAGTATTTGTTTTGAGTAAAAGATGGTATATGAGAAGAAGAGATCTTTTGCTGTATTTTAATAGAAGGTGATAAGTTACTAAAATACTCATGCTGAAGGGGAAGTTATTTCTTTAAATGCTTGTTTTCTTTTTCTTTACTGTATTCTCATCTTTTTCTTTGTTTCTACTTTTCTTTTTTCCCTGCACCTTCTATTTTTTCTTTTTCTTTTTAGTTTGTATTGTCCTAATTGTAATTTTTAGTAACAACCTTATTTAAAAAAAAAATGGAAATCTTTTATTCTTTTATTCAGTACATATAGCAATTATTTTTGGGGGGAGGGGGTAACCTTTCATGACAGAGAAGGTGTCATCTAATCTATTTCTGACTGACAGTTTAAGCCATTGCTGTGACCACAAGAACACCTTCATCCCATTTTGTCTCTCTCTTTTCTCTCTAAGATTTCAGCATTTTTCTGAAATGATTGTTTCCGAATTAGGGATACTTTCAGGCATCATCAACCATCTCAGATGACAAAAAAGACCATCTATTCGCTAACCTATGAATACTTTATGTGTAGACTACAAATTCTGTACTTCTTAGGTCAAATAACTGCCCACTGTCTCTGTTACTTGGAAAGGAGAGCTATGGAAGCCTTATTTTGATATTTTCAAGGGTGTACCCAAACTTACTACCTAGAGCCAACAACACCTGAATTTTGTTCAGCAAATTGTATTTGTATTCATCCTTGCTCATCTAGAAAAAAAAACTTAGTCACTGGCTTGGTTTCTGTTTTTTGTTTCCCGAAGTATAACGTTTAAGTAGAACAAGTTTGGTGTAATATTTAAGGCATCAGACTAGAAACCGGAACTCTGTGAGTTCCAGTAACACTTTGGACACAAAGCCAGCTGGATGACTTTAGGTCACCTCCTTGTCTCAACCCTAGGAAAAAGACCTGTGTAAACCATTCTCAAAAATGTTGCCAAGAAAATTTCATGGACTCGTCAAAGCATAATGTTTGGGATCTCTGTTTTCAGCATGCTTTGCAAAGCACAATCTTCCTGATAGTAATATTATATGGCTGAACACTCTCATTTCTAAGTTTGGGACCTAACCTTTGAATTACACTAGTCTGTCATCTTTAAGAAAGATATGTTATGCTCTGGTTAATGTCAGTTTTTCCAACATGCTTTTGGGTTCACCTTAATGTTAGGAATTATCCAATGTCCCCTTGACCTGTGTTCAAAGTAGTTATAAGGAAAAGTTTGAGAAGTAATTGTTCTTAAAACTGAAATAATTCGTAGAAATAATAAAGGATAGTAAGAGTTTCCTATAATAAGATGAATTTCAGACTACTTTAAGAAATAAACACAACATTCAGAAAAAACAAATGTGGCAGAAAAGACAATATAAGGGTATTCTGTCTGTCTCAATAATACAGGAACAAAGGTATATTTAATTAATATAACCTTTGGCAACTTCAGAACTAAATGAAGAAATTTTATTTTGATTTTTCTTATTGAATGGTATGTCTTTCTGCTATAAGAAAAAAATCAATGCCATTAATTTAGCAAAAGATGTGTGGATATTGGTCATCTTTACAAATAGAAGAATCAGTAAAACTCACAACATTACTATTAGATTTGTATAAACTCATGACATTCAATATGAAAACCCCACAGGGCAACTCATATATAAAAATTCTTCAATAGCACCCAGTGATAAAATAAAATACATTATTGAAACATACTTTTTCTCCCAAAACAAAGAAATAAAATTATTTATTTGTTTATTTATTTATTTTGCACAGTCATAGAGAAATTCATATCTGCCTTTACTGGTCCTTTTAATGCTGTTGGCTAAATTATTATTGATTAGGCAGACTACTGATTTATAATTGAACATGTATGGCTAGCAAGTAAATATTAATGTATAAAAGGGTGGTTTTCGTGACATTTTTCAGTTAGACCGGTTAAAGTTGAGAGTTTCTAGCTGAGGTTATCCAGAAACAGGGAGGCTAAGATCCGAATGTGGCCCAGAGATGCAAATACCCAATTATGTCATAGGCCATGAGCAGGCACTTCAATTTAGTATAGTTAGTCCTTGTTTAGCAACTAATTCATACAGCAACTATAATGAAAGAGTAACTTTGTGACCATTCCTCGCATTTATGACCTTTAAAATTCTGTACAGCTGAAGAAAGGTGAAAGATTGTAAGATTGTCACAGTTTCACTTTGGGATTTGACTGGCTTTACAATCAGATTGCTGGTCCCAATTGTGATTGCTAAATGAGGAGTACCTCTAACTGATTTGACCAATGAACTAATTTCTAATTTAATTTCACACTATTTACTATACTATGTTACTAAAATGCTCTGTTACTGCTAATAGACTTCTGGTGCAAGTGCTGCTTACTGTTATGGATTTATTGACATGCTTATTCTGTGCAGTTATAATTATAATAGTTTCCAGGAACTATAGGATAAACCTGCTTTAACACAGCCATCTCAACAATATTTTTCTGTTATTTCATTTCTATGATTCATTTTTGATAGGTAAAATTAAAAAGGCTGATTATGTTTAAATTCTGCCCACATACCAAATTACACTTTAAAACTCTTGATATTTGACCTGAAAAGGTCTGGATTTCAAACAAGCACTTACAAAAAATGTCTAAAGCTTTTACCTTGCTTAACTGTATAACATAATAGATGACTTTTTGTCCAAGGAAGATGAAATTGACATTAGAGCTAGTGCATGATTAAGACTCCATTCCATAATCCCGCAAATTCTGAATGGGAAAATTATGTTCTTTGCATAATATCAAAGAGGAGATTTTTTTAAAGGTGGATTCACATATCCCATCAATCCATTTTGTATTTTATTCACCTTTAATTAGTATATCAGCCCAGATATTATGGCTTGAAAACCACAGTTTATGCCAGTTTAGCATTATATAAAATCTAGTCAATTATGCCTTTATCAGAAAATCAATTAGAACAATTAGCTCAAAGTATTCATAATGAAGACAAATATATGTGTATAGTGCAAGTATGAAGTATTCTGATCTGTTCATTTTAATACAAAAATATTGACAGTTCTACAATCATGTCTTTCAGTTATGTGGCATAATACTAATTTGAGAACATAGTAGGTTCCATTTTTTCCTCAATGAAACCTCCACCCTGGGATTTCTTGTTTATTACTTAATCAAAGGGAGGAAATTATTTCAATGAGAAATAGAAAGAGACTTAATGTCCTACTTTCCAATGCTCTTAAATGCAACACTGGATTTTCTATAGATTCATTATTTGGAATAACTACCTTACTAATAAAACGATCAAAGGAGAGCAGCATAATTATGCAAGTTACCAATGCCATAAAAACTACCTGCCAATTACTTTTAGGTTTCAATATTGAAAAATGCATCATGTTGGCAAATCCCACCAATTCCCAGGCATTCAGCATATTTATGATTACTAAAAGCTTGATCTTATCAGAACTATTTACTTGAAATGAATCAACTGTCATAGCTGATAAAACTCTGAAGGAAATTGAGAACAGGACCAGTGAAGGCTTTGCCTTGAAATGTTGTTTTGAATTGTACTAGCCATTCCTACAGACTGAAATTCTGTGTATAGAATTTTGTACATGCAGAACTTTAAAATATAGGAATTATGGATCATCCCTGATCTGGAATATGTAATTTTTAAAGTCATTATGAATTTTTGTATTAACTATTAATCAGTTGTACAGAAGTCCCAAATAGTATAATAGATAGCATTATGTCACACAGATATAAGATATTGGCTGCTAGTTTAATCCTTTAACTATTTTCATATTAAATACACATATTTAATGTGATGAGAAAAATTGAACAATTATATATAACAACAGATTGACAGTAAACCCAGTAGATGTTGCCTTGGTTAGTGCCACTCTGGTTTTAAATGCTGAATTTGTGTAACTTTCCACAGTATTGTGTTAAAGAAGAGACTGCCTAGTCCACTAAAAATGTAAAATCTGAGGAAATATGAGTGGGTGCCAAAAAGTTATTTCTCTAAATCTGACATTACATGCAGCTGATGCTTGTCTTCTTATCTAGAATGGGTATTTATGAGAAAGAAAATGGCACATTGAGCTGATTATACAGAAATTGGAGACTGGATTTTTCAAGCTGCATCCTGAAAGGGTTTCTAAGATGAACATTTCTGCAAAGATGTGAAAATACCTTCCTGGACTCTGTTCCTATTTTATCTACACTGGTTGTAATAAGATGGTATTTACTACAATTTCCTAAAAATTGCCATTTTCCCCATGTTGCAGAAGAGGGAAGTTATCTTCCAGTCAAATTAATTTAAAACATCAAAACTGAACATATTTAGTTATTACTGATCATCATCCAGCTAACTGAAGACTTAAAACAATTCCTAAAGAATATAAAGATCTTCATTTTGGTCTAGTTTACAATTATACTATAGGTTAATGACAGCTGTATTAGAGGTTGAACTATACCGGGCAGATCTCATCAGAGGAACCAGATAAAGAATGCCTCTCCCATAAACAATATAGTGAGATGTAATTTATGAAACCCATACCGTATTGGGTGTTGAACAAGGAGGTATTAGAGTTCCTGGGGAGCTGGTAAAAAGTGGGCTGCAGCACTGGTGGCTGAGCAATCAAGGGCAACAGCTGTAGGAATACTGAAAAAAAAAGTTGTTTATCTGTCACAACTACATGAAGACTGATGATGATCTATTATTATAAATTGTCAGGGAATTGCATAGCAGGTGTCCAAATGGAATCAGGGACACTGACACGAACTTGTAGTTTTATATGAATAGTATATTTTACATCTATATATACACTAAACAGGATAGTCAGGCAAACAGGTGTATCATGAGATAAATCACCGAGCCTACAGGGCACACAGAAGCAAAAGGTGGGGGAAAAGGGAAACTCCCCCTCCCACCCACAGTAACCAATCACAGTGCAGATTGCCTCACGCAGGAGCCAGCACTCTCCAACCAATTAATTATACCTATGTGTTCTGGCTCATTGTACAACCCCACTGCTCCAGCTACTAAATTTAAATATCTTAACATAAATCAAGTCCAACAAGAAAAGAATATCTGAAAAGAATGCACCAGCTCTGAGTCCAGAAGCATAAATAACACAACAGAGGAAAGTAGATCAAAATTGATTTATAATACTAAATAAATTGTTCACGTTAGTAGAATTGGAAGAACTGTAAAGCTATACCTAGGGCAAAGAAATCAAAGCTTTGACAGAAGTAGCTCAGATTGTAGAGATAAACCAGGGAGAGTTAACAATGGAGGAAGCCAGCATATCTAATGAGTCATTTTCATTCTCAAACTAGGCACCCACTCTTCTGCCTTCTCTTCAGAAAGAACAAAGTCCTATTACTAAATAAACAAGAGGAATTTGGGGGAAAAACTGAGCATTAAAAAAGAATAAGATTAACCTGAATTGAAGTTTGTTTCAAAGAAATGGCTAGCTCAACTATTTAAAAATGCCAATATTGTAATATCAAATATAAGTACCAGCTCAATGCAAGAAACAAACCAAATATTGGGTTTTGTGTACCATGGTTGCAGTTATATCTGAATCCTTGGATACAAAATCAACAAACAGTAAAAAATAAAATCCAAATAGTACACCACCAAAAGAAGATTGCACAAACTGACTACAAACAATGGTATGACAAAATAGCAAAAGTAGTAAGTAACAACAAAATATTTGCAAGAAATACCATTTGCCTGCAAGCAATAACTGGTGGGACCTCAAAACAGAAAATGAAGCAGCTAAAATGCTCTGGGACTTTAGAATTCAAATAGACAAACACCTGCAACATAAAACCCCAGACTAATCAATTGATGATAAGAAAGACAAAAAAAATCTCCACAGTGGGTCGTCGAAGTACCTGGAGACAGCAGAATAGAAGGGAAAGAACTGAAGAGAATAACAAAATGCAAAGACCTGCAAATAGAAATAGAAAGTCTGTGGCAAAAGAAAACAAAGGCAATAGCAATAGTAATAGACACCAGGGGTGCAATCCCAAAACAACTGGAGCACCACTTGAACAGCATTGACAAAATCATCATCAGTCAATTGGCAGATTTACTTGGAAAGCTTACATGCTGCAATGATAACGTTAATGTCAAACAACAACAGCTGCCTATCTGAGATCCTTGGAAAGGCCTTGATAGAGTTAGGTTTTAAATCCAGTCTAAACTAAACAGCGCAACCAACAATCTATATAAATAAAAATGTAAATGTTCGTTTGTTCAAAATCTTAAATCTCCAAAAGTTCTTTACCGATTTCTTTGAATTTTTGACACAACGTTGCATTCAAATACGCGCGTGTTTTTATATACCTACTATTATATAGATGTCACACCTGTGACAGGTAAAAACATGTTTTTTTGAAAAACAGTGCCATCTGTTGGACGTAAAAGCAATACACGGTACAATTTTACGATTCCATTTCAATGTTTCCGATTTATGATCCATTTACGATTTCCAAATTTACAAACGTATGCTTTCTCTTTTCTTTCTTTTCCATTTAACCAGACTGAGCCACAGCAACATGTGGCCGGGTACAGCTAGTAGTATAATAAATTTATAGGTGGCCTGACTCCCAGCAACTCTGTAATTTCAAAATGTTCAAGTACAGTGAAACTGTATAGCTTTTAAGATACCTTTGGAGGGTACTTGGGTAACAAACAGAATAGATGCACCATCAAGATAAAGAGAAATAGAAATGGGGTGGTGGGCAAGGGATGATGGATGGCATTCTGGCTTGGCAAGAACCTCAGTGATGTCATTCATAAAAAATATTAAACAATAATGAGACAAGAATATAGCCTTGTCTGACACCTTTGGAAGTAGATATAGGTTCAATTAGGTTGCCTAGATAGTTACCCTTCACTTGGATGGTAGTGCCATGATGTAGTAGTATAATTAATTTGAGGAGATATCAATCAATCATAGTGGCAGCTAATTTCCTCTAAAGTCTTTCATGAATATTGAGTCAAAGGCTGCTTTAAAGAAACCTAAAGGGTAACTTAGGCAAGTTTTATTTCTCAATGAGATGGTATAACACACTGAATCTCTACTACTGTGATCTAAAGACCTAAAGCTACTACTTGGTATCCACAGTGTTATCAAAAGACATCCAATTCAAGAGTTTATGATATAAAAAACTGTCGTATAATTTGCTTACTGTAGGTAAAATATTAATTGGGTGGTAATTTGTGATACCACTTTTATACATTTTTTTATGCTGGAAAAATAATGGAATTATGACATGTATTTATGAGGAATACACAAGGCATTATTGATAGCTATAAAAAGAGCTGGCATGACAGTTGACCAGACTTTTTTTTTTCATTTTAAGAATTCTGGTAAAACTAAATTTTTGTCTAGAACGTTATTATTTGTCTGTTGAGAAATTGATTTCTGAATCTCAGAATGGAAACTGGGGTCCATTCAGGGATACTTTTTTCACAGAATAAGACATGGAGTTCACAGGCTTAATTTGTGGTAAACAGACCATGATAAAATTGAGCCCATGACTGGAGAGAGATTAACTTATCATTTTTGCTACTTTAGTCACCAGAAATGACCAATGAAAAAAGCTGCAACAGCAAAATGGCTGGCATTAAGTTTTGAATTAGCAGTAGAGTTACTAAAGATTATAAGTGTAACTTTTTTAGGGGATAAGAGGAGGGCAAATGATGAAAGCACTGTCACTCCACAAACTCCATCCTTCTTAAATGCCTGTCATGTCATGTTTGAGTGGGTTGAGCAGTGATCCAAATCTGATAGGCTTAGACATCTCCCTAAAATCTCTGGCTGGGGAATTCTGGAAGTCCACATATCTGAAAGTTGATGAGGTTGAGAAATACTCCTCTAGGGAAAGCATTTCACAGGTAGAGGCCATCATAAAGAAGCCGCTTTTTATTACTGTCATTGCACTATTGGAACGGGGATAATTAGAAAGGAATACACACATTATTTATTTCCCTTCCTGAATGACTCCAAATGCTACATTCCTACGTATATGTGATCTTTTTTCAGAGGCGTTGCTAAGTTAGTAGAATGATAATGTTAGAGGTGGATCTTAAGTTAGCTCAATCAACAACCATGCTAGGAATATTGGGCTTACATAATCGACAAAAGGAAAATACAGCACTGTGCCTAGTGACCAAAAGGGTTATGGGGGATTCCCAGGCATATTTCTTACCACATTTTAACAAATTGTCTCATCATTCCTCCTGGTCAGTTCACTACCTGCTTGAGCAGCAGATCTTCCACTGGCAAAAATTTCACTTTTGCTGAGAAGACAGTGACTTTTTATCTGACTCTTAAGATAAATTGCAGCATATTGGCGTTAATTCCATAGGAGGATTTGTTTATAGGAATACCATATTTGATATGTTTCAAAAATCCCACTGAGACCAAAAGCACCAGGGACTTTCTTCGACATCCAATTTATTTTTACAAATTTGAAATTACTGATATATGTCTAATCAAAGTATACTATATCTTAAAAATCCTCTCTCTGAAGTCTTTAGGGAAAACACTACTTAATCTTGAAAGGGGGGGGGGGGAAGGATTGGAAGCCAAAAGGAAGAATACAAAACTACCTTAGTGGTCTGTTTACACTATAAGCAAATATTTGTTTTTTAAATTTTAATTTAATGCTATTGTTGGTAGTTGGTTTCAAGTTAGACTGATGTAGGTTTTTAAGCATGTAAAAGGAAATCTCCTTACAGGGGAATGCTTATTAACCTTGCCCGTCTGTCTTAGAAAAATCTTTTTAAAATTAAACCAAAGGGAAGAATCTTGCCTTTTTGATGTTATTCTTTTGGAAGAAGGTATTTTCTTAACATACCAGCGTTCTTTTCATCCTTACCAGTTGGAGACAGTTTTTCCAGAGAATTAAAAATGACATGATATCAGCAGTTTTTCTCTATGTTTTATGCATTTGGAAGCACTACAAAAATCCACAAAACCTGTGATTATAATGGAATGCATATGTACACTATAAATAGTGCATCTTGTAATATAACAATAACACTTTATTGATTAGCTATAAGGCCATAGTATAATATAAAACAAATTGAATTAAGTCAACCATAATAAAAATAACTAAAATAGAAACTCAGCTCTTACTTGCTTACAATTTACCTTCATTAGCTCTACATAGGTGGTCCTCAACTGCTCTTTTTTATTCAAAAAGGATACCATTTTTTATGTAATATTTGTGTTCTTACTGCACATAAAATAGGTTATTTTAAGATATGGGTCCCACTGAGTTGTTTGTCTGTCATGAGATTCACAATAATTATATCTTTCTATACTATACAACGGGCACTTAAATAATATATGCACTATATCCTCATTCTCTAATACTACTAATATGTGTACATAAGGGGCTCGGTTAAATTTTCCATATTTCACCATCATATTCAAATCTTGCAAAGGTAAACTACGTTACGTCAACATTTCATCTATTTTTCAATTTGAAAATTATATTAGTGATTCACCTATCTCAGCATACCAGCCTTCCTGAGACTAGCTATATTTGTTTGAGCTTTTACATCAGAGTTTCTTAGTGCAATATATTTTTTAACTTGTTGTCCGGGTACTGCAAAGCAAGAGACAGGAAGCTCACAGGTCCTAATGTAATTTGTAAATTGTAATATCCAGGAGGAGTCTAATTCACATTTAATCTATTTTGTCAAGCACAATCTTAATAATCTGTCAATTTCCACATAAGTAGTTTTCTACCCCAATCATATGTCCTAATTTTTGAGTGAGTATAGAGGATATATTGTATATTCCTAGCTCTGTTGTAGCTACAGCAGCTAGAGTCCTTTTTACATACCTAGTATACTTTTCAAGTGACACAATTATGTTGATTGTAGAATATGTGTTTGAGGCATACTGTAACTTCAGCTTTACACATCTTGTCTATTGGGCTACCTGCATTGTAATATTAACTTCAGATTCAAGCATGTCTGCCCTCAGCAACATCATTCTTTCATTTCTTCATGACTTGAAACTTTAAGAAAGTAACATTGTATTAAGGTAAAATAATGTTATGTGGGATTGAGAGACAAAAGGAAGAAGTCTAGGCAGTGGGTTTTCTTTCTGTCTCCCAAGGTCATTTCCCACTTCAATTCAAATGGCAGCTCCAAGGAAGAATATTGATCTTGCTTAGGTCTGGACAATTTATATATTTAGCAAATTTATACAGCTGCAAATCTCCACAAAATATGACTCTGGAGAATGTACAAAAACATTGAACAGTAGCAATAACAGTAGCTAAATGTCTATAGAAATTCTCAGTCATCCAGGTCATGGTTGTCACAAAGGTGCTTTTTTCATGAGGCAACTGGACTTTCTTGTTTTTCTTTGAAGACGTTTCACTTCTCATCCAAGAAGCTTCTTCAGCTCTGACTGGATGGTGGGGAATGGCAGGATTTATACTCCTTGCAGACAGTTGGTCATTTGCATTGTCTTAGTGAGTCATTGAAACTCCTGGAGGTTTATCTGTGTTGTCAGAGTCACCAGTGTAGTCCAAACGGGTGTGGAGCCTTCTTGGAACAGTTGAAAAGCAAAGTCCACATTCTGGACAGAGAGGAATACTGGTTTGAAAGAGGGGTCAAAGAGGCCATCTATATAAAAATTGTACAGCCCTGTTTCAACAGAGGGAGAGGAATACAACATTGTCTATCTTCAGTCTACAACGCTGTCCTTTCAACAGTTCCAAGAAGGCTCTACATCCATTTGCACTACTCAGATGACCCTGATGACACAGATAAGCGTCTCTAAAACAGGGTGTCAAACTGCTGGCTCACAGGCCAGATGGGTCATGTGGAAGCCACGTCCACCCGAGCTCTGGCAAGGGGAAAAAAGTCAAGATACGTCACGACAAGTCATGTGACGCACCAAGTTTGAAACCCCTGCTATAAAAGAATGCAAATGACCAGCTGTCTGCAAGGAGTATAAATTCTGCCATTCCCCACCATCCAGTCAGAACCGAAGAAGCTTCTTGGATGAGAAGCGAAACATCTTCAAAGAAAAACAAGAAAGTCCAGTTTCCTCGTGTAAAAAGCACCTTTGGGACAGGAGAAGGGTAGGTGACCAAAGGTGAATAAAAAGTCTACTGGTGGGATGGAGAGGGAGAAGAGGCTTGGTTGGACCTCACTAAAATAAAGTCATTAAATAACTCTTATTTTGTATTATCATCTCCTTTCTATTTTCTAATCCTAATTTCATATCAGATTTACTAGATTATTAGAAGGTATTAGACCTCCTTAAAATTAGAAGCTTTTTACTCCTTTTGAGGAGATCAAATTTTTAGGTTAACTTTGTTCCAAATACTTATTTTACTGCTCTGCATCAATAATTACAGGAGCTTTTACCACTAAGTGTGCTTAGAACAGAACCTAATTCTTAACTCCAATACAGTAGACCTTTCTTGGAGTAGCTAGGAGAATATAGGATTGGGATCCAGTTCTCATCTCTAAGACAGATGTAGCTAACAAGGGTCAGGTGATTGTTTATGAACATTGCTTTACCATATTTGGGCTTTGGAGTCTAACGGTTAGCAAGCAGATTTCTAGAATGAAATCTTTCTCATTAATATGCAAAAAAGGTAGAAGGTATTTCTTCAATGATTTTTAATCAGTTTGTGACATGGACTGCAGGACTCTTTGAAAAGGAGATTCTGCTTCACTAATAATGTATTAGCAGAAATCCAGTGATCTAGCCATGCATTCAGGGTACAATTTATTCTTTTACTGATCAGTTCCATTTTTTTCCAGTAGAATAAATTATCTGACTTTTCATCAAAATCTCCCTGATATATCTTTGTGGTGGAAGCTGATAGATGTTAGACCTGTATGTTTTGAATGTGAAAATTAGAATATGCTGTATTTGAATTAGAATGGAAAGGTGCTAGTTTAAATTAAATACTTCTGAAAATATATAGCCACCAGTCTTTTAAAATAGAAATTGAATGCTAGAAAAGCTGGTCTTTACATAACTATGTATCTTTTAATTCTGAACTGAGATAATTGTAATATTACAGAGGGTAACATAAACAGTGTGTATGCGCTCATGTTTTTGCATAGGATTTTGAAAAACTAAATCTTCCTACTTGGGAGTAAAAGAGAAGATGACAAAATTAAGATGGAGCTTCCACCTATGCTATGGAGCTTCTTGCCAAGCAGGGTTCATCTCTCCCATTCTTTTATCTTTGGCATTAAATATGTTTTAGAAATGTTTGGGCTATTGTAGTGTCAAGCGCCAGAGAAATGAGGAGATTCAGGCAGTCCAAATGAATATAAAGATTTATTGCTTAAGCTCTATTCAAGAACCCGAGCTATCAAGGGTCAAGGGAAATTAGTGGGAGTTAAGAAAGGCATTCAAGGTGGGCTCGCAGGGACTCACAACTGATGATGCATTTGATCCCTCCCTTGGGCTCAGCCTGGTCATCTCCTACCTGTAGCTGATTAAAGATCTGAGATGTTCAGCTAGGTTCTTCTAGTTGAATATATATTTTTAAGGAAAGGATACAATCTCCCTAGTAGAGTACTGTATTCAATGTATTCATTTTTATTGCATCATTTGAGTTCTTTTGATTTTAATTATTCTGTCTTACCAAATTGTTACATGCTGGACAACTTTTTAAATTATCCTTTAAATTATCCTATAATGATCTGTGGACTGGATCCTTATAGCACTCGTGATAATTTTCAACTTTGAATATAATTAATTAAACATGTAACTTGAACCTCACATTCTCAACTCTTTGAGATGTTCTTTGAAGGTTCAGTAGGAAAACCTTTGTGAAAGCTATTGAAATTTAGAAGAGTTGATGGGTTGTCCTTCCTTCTTTCCTTCCTTCCTTCCTTCCTTCCTTCCTTCCTTCCTTCCTTCCTTCCTTCCTTCCTTCCTTCCTTCCTTCCTTCCTTCCTTCCTGTTCGTCATCAAGTACAAATAATCAGTGACATTAAGAAGTAGGTACAGAAAAATCCTTGTTTAAAAGTAATGATTTTTTTTAAAAAAATTGTCTAGTAACCATTCCCAAGATGATAAGGTGGAGACTAAAACTGTCCAAATCAAAGGTTTGTGTTTCACCACTGTATCTTTTGAGCTACAACATGGAACAAGTGCCCTTGGAGGTAAATACATTTAAACTCAGTGAAACATACTTCAGAGTGAACTATATTTAAATGCACAGTTAATGGAGCAAGAACAATTCCCTTATATAAAAATATATTACCCTTCTTCTGCTGTCAGCCAAGATGGGAAGGTGTCAAGAAAATATCTTCGAACAACCTCTTTTCATCTCCTAGGCAGCAGCCTCTGGAACTGATCCACACCGATCAAATAAGATGAATAATAAATCTTATTTTCAGAGCAAATGTTTTTGCAATGTTTTGTAGAAAAGTATACGCACTTATCTGGTACATCAATTTGAATGTGGCCCTTAATGTAGGTGATTCTCTGTACAGCATAAGTCAATGTTATTGATGTACTTTTGCTAAAAAGGAAAGGAAAATAATCATGGAAAATTCATTCCCCCCCCCAGAGGCTACCAACTCTTCATAATTAATAACAAACCTGCCCTGTGTTGGTTTTATTATGCTAGTCTCTTTTCTAAGAGTTAGAAAGCTCTGTATTGATGGCTTATATCAGATATGCTTCATAAAAAGAGAATTTCCTTCCTGCATAAATATACATTGAAATAGTGAATGAAAACTTTAGTCACTCTGATATGATCCATATGCCTCAAAAGAGCCAGGAAATTATTATTTTTTATAAGCATAACTCAGTAAATAATACCACAGGGCTTTAACATTGTTCTCATTGGTCTTACATTTAGTATCATTCGTTTCTAGTGAAACAGCTCTTCTGTTAGTGAAGAATTGTGTTGTCTCATTTACATACTTTCCTCATGAAAATGTTATTACAGGGTTTATCGTTAGTTACTCCCAAATGAATTTTTGCATTAACATCCCGGTGCTGTAAGAATAAAGTCACAACAACAGTTGGAATTGTAATCTTAGGAAGTACCACTTCAATAATATGCATTCCCCTAAAAGTCAGATAGCATTTTTCTATTTAAGTAGCTTCTAAAAATATAATTATTTTCCTAGTTGGCTTAGAACTAAAAAAGGAAGTAAAGAAATTTGGTGAGTGAGTAATTAAAACAACAATATATATTGATCAAGGTAGTCCTTGATTTACAACCACAGTTGGGACCAGAATTTCCATTGCTAAATGAGGCAGTTGTTAAGTAAGTTGTGTCTGATTTTATGATCGCTTTTAAGCAAGTCAGTGCAGGTGTTAAGTGAATTACGTGGTCATTAAGCAAATCCAGCTTTCCCCATTGACTTTGCTTGTTGGGAAGGTCAAAAAATGGTGATCATATGACCCTGGGATGCTACAACTGTCATAAATACATAGTAGTTGCCAAGTGCCCAAATTCTGGCCATGTGGCTATGGGGATTCTGTGATGATCTTAAGTAGAAGGACTGGTCATAAATCACTTTTTTTTTCAATGCTGCTGTATCTTTAAATGGTCACTAAATGAATGGCTGTAAGTTGAGGACTACCTGTACTCACATAATTTTGTCATGTCAGCTAATATTAAGCACCATACACACATACACATAGACATTAAATAATGATGTTAATATTTCAATAATCTGAGAGTATTTCAAGTTGTAGGTTCCCAAATGCGCGTAGGAATCTATTCTCCATTTTAGAAGTTCAGGTTTCAAACATGGAGTGCACTGGGGTGCTAAATCTTCCAGTTTTACATTTGCTACCCTAACATCCCCATGTTAACATAAAGATCTATTGTGAAACAGAAGGGGGACATTCAGCAAACATGATTACGCTTCTCCATACCGTCTGAAATCCTGATTGTGCTATAACTTTGTTTATTCAAATGCAGTTCCAGCTTCCCTGCAAATGTTCCCCAATAACACGGTATAGTTGAGAGTAGAGACAGATGGGTTGGGATATGTGTTCTTAGCCTCTCTTTGTGCTTTGAACGTCTGGAAGCCAGAGAGAGCCTGAAGTTGAATGCATTTAAACAATAGCAGCATAGAAGTGGCATATTCTTCCTTTTTTATGTCTCTTTCATCCCTACACATATAATTTATGTAGGGATTTTCCATAATTGGCATTAGGAAGGTTCAATGTGGAATTATATAAGGAATTTAGGGAGAAACTAGATCAATACTGCACATTATTAGAGAAGTAAGACAGCAAGGAATTCAATTCAGAAAATAACTATATAACATTGATTAGTTCTGTGCAACAACTTAATTGCTTCCAGCACAATGTTTCAGAGCACCCCGGAAACACAAAGTAGTTCTTAACTTACGACTATTTGTTCAATGACCATCCCAAGTTGCAACAAAAAAATGACTTACAAACAGTCCATACAACTGTTGTACCTTCCCCACAGTTATGTGATCAAAATTCAGATGTTTGGCAACCAGCATATATTTATATTTATGATGGTTGTCACATCCCAGGTCATGTGTTCACCATTTGCAACCTTTCCAGTTGGCAACTGACGAGCAAAGTTAATGGGCGCAACCGGATTTATTTAACAACCACATGACTCACTTAACAATTGCAACAATTTACTACAGTAAAAAGTTGTACAGTTGGGCACAACTCACTTAACAACTGCCTTTCTTAGCCATTCTGATCCCAGTTGTGGCCATAAGGTGAAGACTACCTGTGATAACACTTTTAGTAATCCACATTTTATCCCAGGATTCTGCTATTGCCTTCTAAAGTTTTAATGGCATTCCAGGAAAAAGATGCACCTGCTTTAAAGAGGTGCAGGTAGATTTGAAATTGATTGTATCTTTTTGGAATCAAATCTGAAGTGCTGCGCATTTACCTCAAATTAGATAATTTAAAGGTTACCCTTTGACCGCTTTGATCTCCTCCCATCAGCTCTACTATTAATCTACTATTAATCTTTTGAGAAACAAGTAAACTAGGGACCAACATGAAATATCCCTTTGCTCAGAAAATAGCATAATTAAGTACTTTATGGGGAATATATAGCTGTAATTGTCTTGGAATAATCTCAGAATTAGATCTTTTAGAAGAAGTTTACTAAGCAGTTATCTGGTTCCAATTTTAACGCCTCTTCAATTCTGCTTTAAAGTGTGTTGTACAAATGTTTTTGACAGAGGGTAACTGTGAATCTATGATCTTTAATGTATTATAACTTTGAAAACGATGGAAACATGGCAAGACACATGATATGCATTGTTGTGGCATTTAATACTACCATGAACAGCAACTTCTTTAAGATGACTTGTGATCCTTAGATACTGTAATTTGCGAGTATCTATAAAATGTGGGTTGAAAATGTGGAAAATAAAGCAATTAAAAACTTCAGGATTATACTGCCTGTTTATATTGCAACATACCAGAGTAATGAGCTGAAAATATAATTTGTGAATGAATGGCAACATGTCTATGGTATTACTGATGCCAAATTCTGAGAATCTCAATCCATTATTTTGAGATGATGCCTTTTATCCATGCCTCTGACCTAGACAGAGTTCAATTTTTATGTTTCTAACCTTACTTTCATCTAATCCTAAATAAGCTTTAAATGATTCTAGATACATCAAAGCTAAAAAAACCCAAAAAAGTTCTTATATAAAACCAATAACTCAAAACACTGTTTAAATAAAACCCCAAGTCAGAATGCTAACAATTTTCTTGGCTTTCCTAAATAGGATATAAATAGAAAAATAATTTGCCTTATTAGTTCTATGCCTACTACACATCTCAAGTTTAATTACCCATCAAAATGACCAGAAAGCAGGCTACATAAAAACAACCAATCAAACTTTGTTTACATCAAAGTCAAAAATATTTCCTTGGATCAAGGACCAGCAAAAACTTGATGTAATAATAAAATAATGTGAACAGATCTGCTTTCACTTTCTGTTTTCCTTTTCCCTTATGATAAGCATATTAGTTAATACTTACTGGTTATCCAGAGGAACTAATATTAGTATGCTTCCTGGGAGAAGATCTTTAAATTGTCACTGAATTCATGTATTAATTAAATTAATGACATGAATTTTATTTATTAATTGAATGCATAATCCAAAATAAATAATCCCAAATTTTTCCTTATTTCACAGCCTGCTCTGTAAAACCTGGATTTGTTCCATTATCTATGTTATATCAGTCTTTAAAATTAACATTTAATTTGCTCAGTGAGCTTGTGTTCAAAAGATTTAGCACCACTTCATTTGCAGCTGCTCACCATCGTTTTATTTTTTCATTCCCCAGTTAAACAAAAGGCTATAAACTGAGTTCCTATATGGCAGAGACATCTGGCCTTCCTTACAATTTATTCATTCCTTTGTTGTTGTTGTTGTTGTTGTTGTTGTTGTTGTTTTTAGAAATAATAGCAGTAGCATCTTCTTAAGTGTTATGCTAGTCCCAGTGCTGCAGTAACAGTATTATGTCATGGGAACCACTTTGCTGCAAAGAAAAAAAGCAAATATATCCTGTTCATTTTTAAAAACCAACCAACCAACCAACCAACCAAAAGTGTTGATAGAGATGCATGTTACGTTGTGTTGGCAATAAGATTAAGGAAGCACACATCCCCTGTTGTATCTAAGGGAAAAATGCTATGAAAGAAATTGCTGAGTTTATTCAGATTTTCTTTCATATGAGCATTGGTAATATTTTTACCCAAACACAAAGAACTATTTATTTTAAAAGGAAAATAGGTAAAGGAAGAACCGATGATCAGTAATGTCAGTGACAGTATTTATAATGTATGTCAGATGCCAGCAACCAGAACCACTTGTGAATAGTCTCAAGGATTTGCTTTATTACAAGAATAAAGAATCTTACCAGAGTCTTACTGCATTTCCTTGGGGATGACAAGATAAAGTTTCTAGGATTATAGGGGAGATCTGGCCTGCGTTGTTTTTACTGCAGTGCAAGGATTCTAAGCTCAGCCCTCTCTTAATACCTCCCTTCAGTCTTGCTGGAGATTCCACCACAGGTGACCATAATTGTTGCAAAACTGAACACAAGTTGACATGACAAAGCAGTCAGTTCATATTAATATATGGAAAAGTTACAGATATATGGATAAATGCACAAACATATATTTAAATTACCATGGCATCAGTGGTGGGATTCAGCCGGTTCACACCACTTTGACCGAACCGGTAACTATTTTTTTGTTGCCCAGACCCAGAATGGACTTCCGGAAGTGGCATCCACACAGAGAACTGGTTGTTCACATATTTGAATCCCACCACTGCATGGCATCAATAGGTAGTCTCCCACTATGCCTGAAATGACACTATAGCAAGGGTCTCCAACTCCTGGTCCATGGACCGGCACCAGTCTGTGACACGCCAAAAACTGGGCAGTGCAAAGAAGCGAAGTGCCATCTGCAGGATGAAGGCAGCACGTGAAACCACACCCTCTATGGTCCATGGAAAAACCTCTCTCCGTGAATTCGATCCCTAGTGCCCAAAAGGTTGGGGGTTGCTGCACTATAGTATCTAGTCATTCAAGGAAAATATTAGGAAGCTCATGAAAATATTATACTGAAATAAAACAATACTAGCATAACATTTAAAAAAGTTTATAAAAAGATTCAAAATAACATTAAAAGATTGGCAGGGGGAGGGAGAGAGTGAAATAGAGTATCTTAGAAAATAGCCTGAATGTTCTATGCTTCAGAGTTTCTACGTCCAGCTATTATCAGCAACTATAAAATAGATAAAGTATTTATTTACTCAATAGCCTGAGAAACTACAGGGACAAAAACAGGGTACTAGAGGAAATAAGGCATACAAAAATAAAGCACCACATTCATTTCTTTTTTCCTTCTAAATCATATCACAAGAAATATGCAGCATCCTATTGCAACGCATCCTGTTCCATATGAAAGATACCAGCATTTTGAAATGAGGGAGTCTATTTATTGATTTATTCATTCATTTATCTAATTTATATAGCCATCCATCTCCCAAAAAACTGACTCTGGGTGTCGCACAATAAAATTGTAAAACAGTTAAAAAATTAAAAAAAACATCATTGGTCCTCTGGAAGCCCCAGGCCTGATGGAATAACTAGGTTTTGAAGGTTTTCCAGAAAATTGGTAAGGTTGGAACCAGCCTTATTTTGCACTGGGTGGGTATGTTCCGTAAAATGAGTGCCATGGCAAAAAAGATCAATTGTTGGACTCTAACAGATGGGATCTGTAGCATACCTGTACTGTTTCATCTGAGGGGACAGACAGATATAACTGAGGAAAGGCAGTTTCTTAGTTAACCCCTCTCCATGCCATGAAAGGCTTTAAAAGTCAAAGCAGGCTACTTTATCAATGGTTAGAGAAAATATTTAGGGATTGGGAATTTAATTTGTATTAGTGAATAAGATACTCAGATAACACGTTTTTGTTGAATAATTACTATTGAACTCTGTTAAAAAAATTATCAATAAAACTTTATAAAAAATAAAATAAAAGTCAAAGCAGGCTAGCAAGGAATGCAGCCTCTGGAACCTAGGCTGTTCTAGAGGCACACATACCATATTTTTCCGTGTATAAGACGCTATTTTTTCCTGCAAACACCCTGTTCAAAAATCAGGTGCGTCTTATACAAGAGCAGCATCTTATACATGAAAAAATAATAGTAAGCTCCGCAGCCCAGGGCATGCCTCTGTGGGTTCTTTACCTGCCGCTGCCATGCCACCTGGTGCAGGAGGATATCGCTGGCCCGAGATGTCACCTGGATGGGGAAAAAGCCGGCCCGAGATACCGCCTGGTGCTGGAGGATCGTGCTGCCCCAAGGAGGCCGCCGGTCCCACTGAAGCCGCCTTCTATGACCCATTTTTCACCGGCACAGCTCGGGCTCAAGCCGCAAGAGGCCCTGGGAAGCTGCCTCAGTACAGTGATTGACGGCTGAGGGGATGGGCAGGACTAAGCCCGCAGAGCGCCATCTGATTGGAGGAAGTCACCTCCCTTGTGTGATGGCACGGCCACTTGTTTTACTGCCACTAAAGATGTGGTTTGTTTAATATTTAAAATGTTGATTTCTGAATTTTTGTTTAGAAAATTGGGGGCTGTCTTATACAAGGGTGCATCTTATATACAGAAAAATACGGTAATTGATGCATTTTGCTGAAGCTGGAAGTTCTGGATATTCTTCAATGAAGCCCCACGTAGAATATATTGTAATACTCCATCTGGGAGGTAACCAGGACATGAAGGACCTGAGTAGGGATCCTTGATCCAGGAACATATCCATCCCATACCTGGGTCTGAATCCCAATTGAAAAAGATCCAGAATAATCTGCTTCCTCCAAGATACTCTGAAGCTGTCATGGAACCAACTGGAATCAATTATTCTAATGGTATAATCATAGTATTTACCAACAGGTATCAAATCTTTACCCAATCGCAAGTATTTCAGTGGCAATACTATTGTACAGTTGCTATGTTTCAAATACCTAAAAGGTCATCTTCCAAGGTTGTCATAGGCCACAAAGTTGTTCACTGTAATTGTGTCACTCAGAGGACTACAATATATATCTGCAGTTTTTAACTTATTTGATGTCAGTGCCATCAGTGCAATGACTGCACAATGCTGTCTATATTGCCCAGTTCTGCACAACTAAAAACTTTTTTCAATCCAAATTCCTAACAGCACGTGTCCAAGTCTTCCTACTTTATTTCTAATGCACCTTTAAACATGGAGGCAGGAATGGGAAGAGTGAAGACCAGAAGATAGCAGGCTACATTAAATGATTGACTAAGACTGATTATCCTTCCTACAGGTTTAGATACTTATCAGTAGATGATGAATTTCAAACTATGACAAAGCAAACAGTTTACAGTAATGTCCCCCAAGTTTTCACTCTTAGTGGGCTTTGAGCATGCAATAACTTAATAAGCCACTCCTATTTGATTTAGAACAGAGGTATTCAACCTTGGTGACTTTGAGACTTGGGGACTTTGATGCCCAGAATTCCCCAGTCAATCATGGGAGTCGATGTCTACAAATCTTAAAGTTGCCAAGTTGGACATCCCTGATTTAAAAGGTCAGATTAATGGAGGACATGTTATGTTATGTTATGTTAATTTTAATTTGTATACCGCCCTTCTCCCATAGGACTCAGGGTGGTTCACAGCATATTAAAAAACAAATAATATACACAAAATACAAAAATACAGAAATACAAAAATAAAAACCCCAATAAAAGCCGAATTAAAAACCAAATATTGCCAGCTGTGTTTCCGATTAAAATTACTTTTAAAATCATCCCTACCTAAAATCCTCCCTAGGTCAGGCCCGCTTGCTGGAAAAGCCATGTCTTGAGG
>NW_015386537.1:859005-912207 GCF_001527695.2 Protobothrops mucrosquamatus
CATAACACCAGCCGGTAGTCCCGGGCCGGAGGGTCTGGGTCTCCTGGAGACCGAGTAGGAGCCTGAGGACCGGAGCACCCACAAGCTCGTAAGTAGCGTGTGCGTGCTCCCCTAACCTGATATGGTCCTCTGCTCCCGCCATATCTGCCTCTCCCACTGACCGTACTAATAACTCCCTCCTCCCTCAACCCCCCACTTCTTTGTGACTGACAATTGGAGGTATCTCCTAACACCAGATGCATATCTCATCACAATGAATGTCCCAATCTAGAGAACAGCTTTTACCCTAGCCAATGAAATGTCCTCCTTTTAATGCCATGATGAGGTAGATACAAGAAAATTACCACAGCTAATAATACCAATATAAACCTACATGGCATGGGATGTATTGAGCATGTCTTCCTCCATTGTCAGTTTTACAAGAAATCACACAAACCCCAATTTCTCTGCTTCTGAATTATAATACTACTAGATTAACACCCAACAATATGTAGAGCTTCTGGTGTCTGGCCATAATCCTGAGATGATATGCAGATTCTGTGTCACTGCATGTAAAATAAGGCATATTTTAACAAAAAACAGCTTAAGCTGATTAGGATGTGTTAGATATGGCTTATTCCTAACACTGAGTTTAGGATTGACTTGTTTTTTTTAATTATCAACACCGCTAGTACTTAAATGAAGCATTTTTCCTCTTAATTAACATTTTTATTTTTTATTTACCCATCTTTTAGTTTTATCCTTAGGCTTACTATTAAGTGAAGCTTTTTTTATTTTTAAACTTCCCTTACTTAAAATTATTGTTCTACCTTCTGTCATTTATTTGAATCCCTTTAGTTTCGTCTTTAAAGCTATGATTACATTTGCTGTATGTTGGTTATAAACTGCAATAAAGAGTGATGTGATTTGATATTTGCTGCCTGGGTGTCTACAAGTTTGCTTCATTGCTCAAGCTCCTCAATGCACTAAGAGATATTTTGGCTTTTTGTGGCTACTGTGGAGAGGATACTGAAAAGCAGAAACATCAGCTCTTCTTCTTTCATCTTCTGTCATTGGAATATAGCAATATTCCAGTATCTAAGGGGCTGCCACAAAGAAGAGGCAGTCAATCTATTCTCCAAAACACCTGAAGCAATGGATGGTAACTAATCAAGCAGAGAACCAGTCTGGAACTAAGGAGAAATTTCCTTATAGTTAGAAAAAATAATCAGTGAAACATCTTGCCTCCAGAAGTTGTGGGTGCTCCAACATTGGAAGTTTTTAAGAAAAGATTGGACAACCATTTACCTAAAATGGTATAGAGTCTCCTGCTTGACCAGGGGGTAGGACTAGAAGACCTCTATTATTCTGTTATCTACAGTAAGACCAATGCCTCAAATTCTAGCTATGACACTGTAAACATTCCTCAGAGCATTCAGCAAATCTATCATTTCCACTACGCTTGTTTCATCTTAATTGGTCCATCTACAGAGCCAGCTGGAATCTCAGTAAGAAGTGTTGTGTCCATTGATGATCTTTTTCTTCCATTTTGGGTCTATTTTTCAATTTCTTGGCAAGATTTGTCAGAAATGGTTTGCCATTGCTTCCTTCCTAGGGCTGAGAGAAAAGGACAGGGCCAAAGTCACCCAGCTGGCTTTGTGAGTTCTAGTCTTGTCTCCTTGTTTCTAGTGTAATGCTTTAACCACTACACCAGATTGGTTTTCTAGACATTTATTAACATTCCATAAAACATGAAAAAATGTTCCAGAAATTCTGTAAATAAACACTTTGCCATGTTTAGTGATAAAGCAGTAGATCAATTAACAAATAGCGGGTGAGGTGAGAAGTTTATAAATCTGTTCAGCTTGCACAAGAATAAAGAACATTACATGATTTTCAGTACTTTAATTGGTAATTATAGAGATATCTATAAATGCATGTGTCTGTTTTTAAAACAGTAAACACAGACCTGAAATCAATGACCTGGCAAAATTATTTCCTTAACATATGCTTAAAAATCATATGCTTAAAAAAGTTCACAATTATTTTGGGATAATGAACTTAATAAGCATTGCTGAGACATTTTAAAAACAGGAGTAAGTGGGAAAACAAATCCAATCCTAAGTGACATATTATGGGAACTTTAAGTGAAGACACAGGTAGAGTGTCAACTCTACAACAAACCTGGCTGCAGCCATTTTTGCTCATTCTAGGTTGCCACAAGAATGGGAGGGGGTTTGGAGGATTTCTACTAGTCTAAACATTTTACTGTCCCGTGGTAACCAAGTTCATTTCTGTCTATTAGATGGGGGCATGAGCATTTGGCTAGAAAGCCCGCCAAACCCTTCTATTGGGGAATGTAACTGATTTGCATAGCATTAGGGTGGGAAGATTAACTTTGTAATATTGTTTCTCTTTGAAGAGAACTTCAGAGTTGAACTTCATTTTGACCATGCCAATGCTATGTAACCAGTAAATATGTTCTTTGAGAAATCTCAGGCCTCAGAGTTCTGATTTATTTGGCCTTGTCTATCGGAACCGTGACATAGAGCAGGGGTGTCAAACTCGCAACATCATGTGATGTGTCATGACGTATCGTGACTTTTTCTCCATTGCCGGCAATGGGGTGGGCGCGGTTTCGGAATGACGGGCCAGCAGTTTCATACCCTTGACATAGAGGTTTAAAACCTGCAAATACAAATTCTTAAAAATGTACTGCAATCTTATTGGATAATAGGTGGAGATTCTAGTCTTTAATTGGTTATTTAATGATGATGAGTCAGTTTGCCAGTAGTAATGGAATATAGTACAGTGGCCAGCATAAGATAGTTGGTGATAATTGTGACCCTCACATCGTAGAGATAGTTGTACAATCTGCACATCATATACTGTGGGTTTTGTTCCTAGTTGTTTAATTAGGTTAGAAGTTGGAAGTGAAAAATAGAGGCTTTTTGCACTGATTTTCTAAGGCCCTGTTTAATCAAGAGTCAAATTAATATGAACTTTTTAAAGCATGGGTCCAATATTTCTATCTTTCTAGGTTTATTTCTTCACATATGTGCATGATGTGCCTAGGTATATTTTTGGGGGGTATTTTGCTTTTCTTGACTGCAATCATCATAGAGGTACCCACTTCATTCTAAAAATAAAAGATCTTCTAGTGTTGTGCTGATGCAACAGGAAACATTGCTGTTGATTTTTAAGATCTGAAATACAAAACCTCCAGTTTTGTTTGAAAGAAAAGTCTTGTATGGCCTTCAGTCCACTCCCAATGTACAGATTTGAGACACAAAAGAAATTCATGGGTATGTTTTGAGGTAAAATATGTTCAGGAAGGTTTTGAATTATATGAATAAATCATGTGTTACAATATTGTTGGTGAAGGAGAACCTTTGTGGATTCTGTAGTTTTTGGAATTCCAGGGCAAGAGAAAACCATGATCTTCCTCCTACAGGTTAAAAAGAAATAACTATCCTCAGTAATTGAAATGTGTTAGTTTTGTTGTTTATCATTATCTTTTACTTATGATTGCTTATAGTGATCCTATATTTTGATTTTGTAAGCATTTAATGGAAAGACAGTATACAAGAATTAATCAATCTATAACCATTTTCTCTAGATTAACCATTTTCTTTGGTTCATGAATTTCCTTTCTCTTTGAAACTAGGGTAAGTAATGTTTTCTTCAAATACAGCTTGATGTCTTATGACTTCATGGACATGTCTGTATATGCCAGCCCAGCCCAAGAATAACAAAGAACAATCCATCCAAAGTTCAGTTCTTAAATTGCTTATATCATGTAGACAGAATCTTGCCAGACTAAACTTATACTACAAATCCTGGGAGAGTCTAGGGCAGGGGTAGGCAACCTTGGCTCTTTTATGACTCATGGACTTCAACTGAGCCAGGCTCAGGAATTCTGGGAGTTGAAGTCCACAAGTCATAAAAGAGCCAAGGTTGCCTACCCCTGGTCTAGGGAGTGGCTATCTTTACTCTTTTCCTCTGTGTCTGATCTACCTCTAAGCTGTGTGGTCTTTTGTGTCACCCCCTTTGGAATATGCTCCCTTTTTCCTGGGAAACCACCATTCCACTATAGTCCATCATTCCATTTCCCCCTGGGCAGATATAATTCTTCAGAGTATAGTTTCCTTAACAGCAATGGGAAGTAGCTTTTTTTTCATTGCCTTATTACAGGATCTATTTCATAATTTCTCAGTCTATGTGCAATACAGGTCTATTATTTCTCAATTTTCCCTCTGTAGTGCTTCAATGCTTTTACCCATAATCCACATTCGCACCTTCATAACTCCAAATTTCCTTGCCATTTCCCAATGGTTTTCTTATATATGTTCTCTATATTTAGAGTGTAAGAGTCAATGTCTAATTATTCCATTAATTGTACATAGCTGCTATTGAATAAATATTTGACCAAAGTAAATGATCCTCCTCTATCTGGTTGAAGTCATCTGTGACTCAAACTAATTTTAACATATATACTCTTGTTTTCAATCATTTTTTTTAAACAGTTCTTTATTTTGAAGAATTCTTTTTATCCTCTATCATCAAACAGGTTTTGTTCATGTTGCTCACTGCAACAATTACCTGGCTTGGATGCCACTCATTTTGTCTAAAAAAATATATATGAAAAAAAGTAATGGTTCTTAAAACACAACAACACTTAAGAGAGTTTCAGTCCTATCCTGTCACTTAGAGAACTAATTGCACCATTACATACTGCAATTACAATTAAAGATTTTCAGCTGATGAAAGGCATGTTCACTGAATTCTCATTACCTGGTGTTGCCTTGCTCATGCTCGAGAATATCATGATTTTGATGAAACAAAATCATCGCAAGCAGCTCCATTTCTCGGGTAACACAAATAATCATAGGCTAGAATCCAGTGCACAATTAAACACTGAACTAATCTGGAATGCAAACGTGCTGTATTTTGTTTTTATTTCCCTCCTATTTCTTAGAGCTTCGTGACTCGAATTCCAAATATTTGGTAAACCCATTATTCAATATCAGTGACCACGTACTACAGAGAAATAGACAGAGACTGAGACACAGAGAGGGAGAGAATTGACTCTTCAGAACAATAATGAACTCTCCTCCCAAGAGTTGCAGTGGAATTGAATTATTGAATTTAATATTTACTATTTAAAATACATTGATTTACTCTGTGTAGCCACTATAGATAAAGCTGCTTGAATAGATTCCTGTATGTAATGCTGCCTACCTCAAGAGAGAATGTCCAGAGCAGCTGTGTCTTCTATGAAATGTTTACCATTTACAAGAATACAGGTGGGTCTCAGTATCCTACCATTTACTGAAGTTGCAGCAGGGCTGCAAAAAATGACTTACAATGGATTCTTGCACTTACAGTTGTTGCAGCATTCCCATAGTCATATGATAAAAAAATTGGGTGGTTGGCAACTGGCCTGTATTTATGATGGATGCAGTGTCCTAGGGTCATGTGAATGGCATTTGTGACCTTCCCAGCCATCTTCCGACAAGCAAAAACAATGGGAGAAGACAGATTTATTTAATAATCTAGTGACTTACTTAACAACCCTCTTGCTTAGCAATAGAAATTCTGATCCCAGTTGTAGTTGTAAGTTGAAGATTATCTGTAATCATCATTTCCAGGAAGAGCTGCACACTTCTAAATTTCTTAAGAGTTCTAGATTTATCCTGTAATTATATCTAAGGAATTACATCTTATCAGGTAGATCACTTGGATGACATCATGAATTCGTTATCCACAACAGTGGAGACTACACATTTAAAACAACTTCTTCAAATAATTTCTGGTAATAGTGTAATTCATTATTCATTATTCTAGTATGTTATTGGGAGAAGGAGAGTGGGGAATCAAATCTAACACTATATTCCACAATTATTTTCGAAAAAGAGTAAGTCATGTTCATCTTTGCCATTTGTTTAAACTAGTTTTATTTTGAAATTATTTTTGATTCAATGTATCAGAATTTAATATTAGCCATTGTTTTTACCTGTCAAAATATTTTAAATTTGCTGAATAATTGAGTTAACAGGACTGGGATCAACACAATGCTAAGCTGTTTTGACTCTAACCACCATATTTTAAGTCTGAGCAGCAGAGAGCTTTAGAGTTCTTCATTTCTTTACTCCTTTCATTCCAGCCATGAGTTTGGAAGCTAGAAAGCTTTGGGGTTGCCATATTATCTGAACTGAACAATCTTTAAAATGACAACTTTAAACAAACCATACCATATGGAATCGGCTTACTCCTGATAATCAAAATTAAAGTTGAATACAATTTGGGCTTAGAAAAACAATGGCTCTATTTAATGTAAAAAAGAAAGTTTACTCTTGTTTAGCAACCAAGTTTAAAAATGAAAAAAATAAGGAATGTGTATGAGGGTCATAATTTCAGGTTAATCTCAATGCAGATTGACATTAAAATATTTTGTTAAAAAAAATCAGAAACAGTGGCCACTTTGTTTTCTGCAGGAAATATAAACGCCATATTTTGGTTTTCCTTGCTTAGATCTTCCAGCTGAACAAATTTCATTTGAATTAGCCATGTCATCTTTTCCATCTGTATCATTTCTTTGTTTCAGGGTCCATAAACTTATTTCCTGTGAAGCTCATTTCCTTTACTTCTTTTCATGAGCAGTTACAGCAGAGTCATCCTGTTTAATGGCCCTTATACATGATGATAATGTTCAATACCAGTGTGATCTCTTGAAGTACAAAAAGTCATGAGTCCTATATGTGAATTGCTTATCATTTAAATGTGTTCTTTTTTTAACCATGGTAGATAATACCACTACTGTCCAAACAGTTTAGGTATGTAACAACATAACCACATTTAAATTTCTCTCACTTGATATTTGGAAGCTTCATGAAGAAAGCAAAATTTTGCTGGCATCTTTCCTGTTGTGAAATGACTATTAGAATTATGGAGACTGGTCCTCTGAGAAAATATATCTTCTTATGGTAGAAAAAAATGCCTTTATTTGGCAAGTTTGTTTTAAGACTAGGTATTCCATTGTCATTTATCTTTTTTTTTTTTTGTATTTCTAAAGCACTTTGCATATATAAGTGAAAGATTTCTCTAAATACAGGGTGTTTGTTTCCTATCATTATACTGCTGAATTCACAACATTACTTATCTTTGTAGGAGACAATACCCCATTGAAGAATGTCAGCCTTTTATTATAATACTTGTATGTTTCTTTGTTATTCTTTAGAATGATTTTGATCATGAAAAAATCAAGAGGGATTTGTTCGACTTGATTTAGTTAGTAAATATTTTGTACAAATGGCGCAATGAGAGTAATGATGTATCAATAAGCAGATTAAAAAAACATTTTTATTGGAATATATAACTATCATTTCTGTCACGTTCTCTCTCGTGATTTAGGATTATTCGGGTTTGAAATAAAGCCATCAAATTCTGTATGCACAAATTATTGTGCAATATTCAAAATCATAAAAAAATGAATTCTGGGACTGAATTGGCTGAAACTCTTAAACCAAAGGTATATGCCAGTATCAAAACACACAATTCTTGTAACAAATGTATTTCCTGGTAAAACGCAGACTCTTGACTAACCGCTGTATAAAAATTCAGATGAATTAATCTGAATTAACTGAGTTAGGGTCAATGGAGTTTTCCTTGGCAAGTTTACCTGACTGTAGGGGCACCATTTTAAGAGAAAATATCTATCCTTTTAATTTTGCAGAATGCCCCAAGATGAGGCTTTTGTGCAAAATAAAAACCTGTCTAGCCATCTGGATTACTTAAAGTCTTTCTCCTCAAAATACAGGAAGAGCAAGACAAGGCAACTGACCTTCTCAAATCCAGACAGTTGCTCAAGAATGTCATCAGCTCATGGAGAACCTGGGTCTTGTTCTCACATGATTCTTTCTTGATAATCATCAAGACACTTCTGCTGATCCTGTTTTGGGAAGACATACCCTCTCAGAAATATCAAGAAAATGATGCTAACATGAAACCAGACCCTACAATTAACCCTGATGTTTACTTTGCTCATACACGTAGACCAGAAGTACTATAGTATACGCCAACAAACTTTGGTATAGAGATACTCTCATAAACTCTTTGCCTAATGTGATATATACTGTACCATCATCTGCTAGAAATGCCCCTCTGGATTCTATGTAGAATAAACTTTTGAAAAATATGACTAGACACAAATATGACCTCAAGACTCAAAGTAAAGGCGAAGTACTATCAGAATACTTCAGCCTCCCAAGACATTCTATAGCAGACCTTAAAATGACTGTTTTGGGGGAAAAATGGGATCGTAACTCCATCATTGAGCAAGAAATTGCTGAGCTCACATATATCAAAATGTTTAATGCAATTTCAAGAGCTTAACAAGTTCAGCGAGCTTTTAACACATTACACTTGTTGAGTTATAAGGTTCTAGTAATCTGTCTCACATGAAAATTCTGTCTACAGAACAAGCTGTTTTCCCCTTTCTTTCCCCAAAACCCACTTCATCCCAATTTAAATCATACATCTGTGTAACCATTCTATGCCTCTGATGAAGAGGTGCACTTCATAAAATCAATGAATAAAATGAATAAAATTTGATAAATAAAAATGAATGAAAGGAGTTACTTAGAGAAGATGTTGCAGGGTCCTCCTGATTAGTTGTTTAACAGGTAACACTGAAATTTTCAGCAATATCTTTGGATTTGTAGAAGTGTATGTACTATGGCTGGAGCAAATTGCAATTGTGGGGTTGAGGAAAGATTTTATGGAATGCCTTTGTAAACTGCTAATATGAAACAGTGCTTCTGGGTAAGCTGCCTTTGTCAAAGGATTCTGAAAACAACCTTCAACTCTTTCACGAGAAAACTCTAACTCTGTTGTAAAAGTAGTTGGGCTAAAAATCTGAATTAAAAAAAATGTGATTATTATTCTGGACATAGTCCTATAGCAATTATGCTTAATATTTTTTTTTACTTCAAGATGATGGTAGATATAATCAAATAAATCTGGAAAGTGTCACTTGGAGAAACCTACTCTTTAGAATGACTACATAAATGTAGACTTCAATTAATTTTTTCAAATGGACACTATACACTAATGCTTTATATGAACCACATTGCAGGAGAAGCCATGTTTATGATTTATGTAGCTGCATAAACAGGATTGTCTGCATCCCACAGCTACTAATAAAAGATCTAGTTAATGATGAAAATTTTAATATTCTCTAAATACATAGATTAATTGCACATAACTATATACGTTCTACAGCAAAACATGTAGTTCTGAACTTACTCCTGACTTTTTTTAGTTCCAATTGCTTTCCAATAAAAAACAAAGAACAGAATATATTAATTTATTAGACAGAATCTTTGACTAGCAACATTTAATGAGAACCCAGATGATAGTAGTGTTTTATTTAAGCACAAATGGATGTAGTGATAATAATAGCTCAAACAATCTTCCTTCTTTGGGTTGTCACAATGAGTTGTTTTCTGATTAAAATTATATTGCGTGTATGTAAACTCATTATTTGGAAATAAATCTTGGCCAGCAGATTTTTTTTTAAGAACCTTAATTTTGATAATGCCTTTTAAGAAACATGTCCTTTTAAAAAAATAGAAATATGATTGAAAAACTCTTGGCAATAATAATAGCATTTCCATCATGTCAATACTGTCTGCCATGAAAAAAAAATCAAACCTGAAATATGTTTCCTTTTATGAATTTGTTTTGAAATGATTCATTTAAATGTTCAGGGTACAGATTCTACTGCTGTACCCTGAATAATGCTACACACTGTACTGCTTCTGCCTATTAATAAATTAATACTGAACACTATAATCTTTTCTAAAGATTAAGGAAAACCTTCTAAATAAGACAGTATTTGTAAGAGGAACAGGTCATCATACTTTGAGAGTATAGAAGTTTTCTAGTGAGATTGTGAGCTTCTTAACAATAAAAAATAAGAAAGTTAGCTCAATGATAAGCAAAGTGGTTCAAATAAATTATTTCAGAGTAGCTGGAATAATTCGTAATGCATGTATCAGTGTAAATCTATGTAAATCATAAAGTTAATTGCAGTTAGTGCTATGATCAAAATGGAATCCCTATTTTGAGCTCAGAATTTTTTTAAAAAATCTCAGTTTGTTCCATCAAAATGTTTTTGAAGCGCATATTCCAACAGATATATGTTCATCATTTGAATTTTTTAGAACATAATTCAAAATATATTGAGTGTTTTAACCACAGGAAACAATTGAAATATGTTAATGCATTTTACACTTAACATCTTTAATTATGTTAGGTGTAAAGTACACTATAGTAATCCCAGACTTGACATAACTCAGGCATATGTCATCCTAAGCAAATATAAAATATACATTCTCTCACGATATTTAAAAAGGAGCTTGGAATAACTTGAGGTTTTGCATATTTAAATAGCAGTAGAGATTGATGTAGATACCAGATTTTAAAATCTCCTCCTCCTCCTCTTCGTAAGATTTGATTAAAGTAGTTAGATTCAGTTTGACACATTTGATAAATTTAAAATAATTTTCTTCAGATTATTTTTGTGTCCAAATACAGCGAAGTAGGCATTGAAATGCATTTTACTATATTTATGAAATATTATTTTTTTACATGTTTTTGATTCTTTCCTACAGTTCTTCAGAATAACTAACTATATTGTGATATTCTATGATGTGAGAGTTCGTGTTATACATCGCAATCAAAACCAGTGTTCTACTTTCCTTCCCTCTTTTTCAAACAATATTGGATGCTCTGTATCTACTCAGTGTGACATGGCTAATTTTTATACAATTGAGATTGTATTTTTGCAAACCTTAGTATTCCTGGAGCAGACAAGTATTTGCCTCCTCAATTCTATCAAAATTATTTATTACACAGTATTGTCTTTCCCATTTTAACATTATTTTTGTACAAGGCCTTTGTTATTTGTATGTATTTATTAATTTACATCCCGCCCCCAAAGGCAACCTAGATAGCGTCTTATCTCCCATTTTTTCCTTGTAACAACAACCCCTGTAAGGTAGCTTGGGCTGAGAGAGAAATGATTGGCCAAAAGTCATCCAATGGATTTTTATGGTGAATGAGCCTACCCAATGTGAACTAGTTTGACAAAGTGGCTAGAAGGTACCAGGGTAGAATCCAGGAGACATGAGTTCTAATCCTGCTTTGGGGAGAAAGCCAGCTGGGTGATGTTAGGCCAGTCACTCTCTCTCAGCTAAATTCAATGTTGTTGTAGGGAAAATAGTAGGAGGAAGGAATATTAGGTATGTTCGCCACCTTGAGTTATTTATAAAAATAATAAAGAGGGATATAAACAAAGTGAAGTAGATAAATAAATACTCTAGAGTATTTTTAAAACAGTTAACAAGCAAACCAAAGTGCTCTAATTTGTATTTCTTATTCCCACAATAATTCTACCAAGCCAGTCATTATCTGATATTTAGATAGGTTGCTTTGGAAAACTTAATTTGTGAAATGGGTAAAAAAAAGCACAAAGTGGTAGCTGCTAAACAGTTTGCTGCAACTAAAGGAATTGAAAGGAGGAAAATATCTATTAGCATAAAAGATAAAATGCTTAGATTTTTAAAAATGAAATTAAATCTTAAGCAAAACAGAAAAACGGTGAAACTAGGAAGAGGAGAAAAAGAGAATTTTCTCTCAGCAGAAATGGTTTCTCTCTCACATCTGTTGGTCCCTGGTTTAAAGTACAAGCATCTCTTTTATTGTGTGATTTGTGTTTCTGAACCACTGCTGGGAAAACTTCAGGCCAAGCAGGAAGAGAAGCTGCTTTTCACAGCAGACTCACATTAGAAGACTAAAGGAAGAATTATGTGGATAGTTGGGTTGTACAATCTCGCTAACTGGAAATAAGCTATTATACAGGCGCATTTTTCCCTTTTCTTATGGTAGATGCTAAGAACAAATATCTGTGATGAAGGATTTATTTTTTTAAAAAAAATTGCAATCCACAGGCTGGCTCACATAGCAAATGATTAGATGCACAGTTAAAATGTCTTTGTTCAAAAACCAAAATAAAATCTGGAGTGCACAGAGCTCAGGATATTGTCTGCAACTAAGTATTAGAAATAGTCAGTTAGTTGGTTCTAGTATCTTTGGTTGGTTTTTTTTAAATCCCATTTTAAATGGTTCATCTAAACATTCATTGCTTTTTTGCTGCTCAGAATTATAGTTAGAATGTATTCATTAAAATTCTATTAGCATTTCACTGTCTATCATGCAAAAAGTAGTTCGACTTCTTATTGCATTAAACTCTTTGAAATGGATAACATACAGTGATCTGTTCTGAACCCTTATTTGTCATTGCAGCATCTGATGATTTAATCTTTTTCAAAAAAGTGTATATTAAACAATTCCTATGTACAATATTAGATATAGTATTCTGAACTGTTTGCGCTTACAAAGAAAGGAATACTTAATTGAAACCCAACAGGAGTGATTCTCAGACAACTGAATGGAATTTCCTAATAAGTACACATCTAGTACGATTATATGGTTGCATTTTGATTTCTAGGAGATTCAGTAAAAAATAGTTAGGATTAATAAACTATGTAGTAACATTATTTGAAAAGTGGGAATAGTTATAGAGAAAAGCTACTGATATAAGCATAAGCACCCTAAATGTGTTTGCTATGATTATTATAGCTATGTTATAGTGAATTATAGATAGTCCTCACTTACAACTATTCGTTTAGTGACTGTTCAAAGTTACAGTGGCACTGAAAAAAGTGATGTATGATTGGCTTTCACACTTACGATAGTTGCAGCGTTCCCTTGGTCATGTGATCAAAATTTGGGTACTTGGCAACTGGCATGTCTTTATGACAGTTGCACTATCCCAGGGTCATGTGATCACCATTTGTAACCTTCCCAGCAAGTTTCCCATAAGCAAAGTCAATGGGGGAAGCCACATTCACTTAACAGACTCATGATTCATTTAATCACCGCAGTGATTTGCTTATCAACTGTAGCAAAAAGGGTTGTAAAATGAAGCACATCTCACTTAACAACTGCCTTATTTAGCAACAGAAATTTTGGGTTCAGTTGTGGCCATACGTTGAGTATTAGCTGGTATAACTTGTTCAGATTCCAATACAGAAGCTTGCTGGCAGGACCTGCTTTAGGGTGTAAGGGAATTATTTTTGGACATAACTATTTTTGGCTGGATTGTCAACTACATCAATACTGTCTTCCACTGTATTAATCCTCATTCAGTTTGGAGAAATTGTGGTGTTACACTGATGGTATCATGGAAAATTCCAATGATGATGGCCTAGTGAGCCAATGCAGAAACCTAAAAAGATACTATATTCATGATGCTGAATTCTGTTCACACCAGAACAGAGGGCAATAATACCATTATTGAAAATGTTTCCAAAAGCCCATGATCTAAAAATATTTCCTCAGGGGTAGGTAAAGTTGTATCTTGTAGTAAATTTACCTATTGCATTTATAACTTCTTGGAGAGTAGGAGTTTATTCCTTAGTAATTTTTTTTTTTAAAAAAATATTGCTTCCACTACTACTACTATACAAACTGTTTTTAAATCATTGTGTTTGCAGTCCTATAGCCCCTAGTTCCAAGGCAACAGCAAGACTCAAGAATAACAGAACAACAGAGTTGGAAGGAACCTTGGAGTTTCCTTGCTCAAGCAACTCTCAAAGAACTCTTCTTTGAGAAGGAAGATACTGGAGAAAGAGATCTGATTTCAGATTTTTTTTCTTATCCAAACGAAACTTTCTGCAACCATCACTTCTCTAATATTGTAGCTCCAGTACTTATAGAGGTGGTTCAGAGTGTATAGAATGCTGAATATTAAATTATAATAATTTGCTGGATGGGGCCATCTCTAAATCAGTGGGTCTCAAATCCCCTAGAAATGCATTTACTGGAGACAATTTGGTTAAGGTGCTGGCCTAGAAACTAGGAGACTGAATTTTAATCCTGCCTTAGGCATGAAAAACCAGCTGTTTGACCAGTCATTTTCTTTTAGATCAACTTACTTCAAAGGTTGTTGTTGTGGTAAAAAATAAAAGAAGGGAGGAATATTGGTATGTTTGCTGCAAATGGCATTTACCTAGAAATTGCTGGAATGTTATTTCAAAATAACACACCTGCATTTGCACCACTGAAATAGAATGCCAAAAATCTACCAAGAATCACGAAACTCGTTACAATTTACCTAAGTTGCAAAATCATATCTAGTTTAGATTTTAAATAGTTTTCTGTTTCTCCAATTATATTCTATAGGATGTGTATATGTGTTCAGATATTTTTATACATGGGCTATATATCTATTAAAAATATGAGCTTATGCCATATTATCCACATAATAAATTTGATGTATGTTCTTCTTACAAAACAGAAACTAATACAGGCAAAACCAGCATTGCTTAACAGTGTATATTCCAATATATTTCCTACTCATCCTCAAAAGTGCTGTTTAATAACTGCAAATTTGAACCTGAGAAAAGTGATCCTTCATAGCACTGGAATTTGAATATGATCAGTTATATAAAGTATGCAATTCAGTTGAGAGAACAGAATTTTTTGTTTATTTTTTTTAACAGTTCTTGTATTTTAGGCTCCATTAACTGGAGGCGATTCCAGAGTGCAGTCTAATCGAACTAATATCCTTCCTGTTCCCAGTGGATTAATTGAATCAAGGAAGCTTAAATAAAGAACCCAATAAATGATGCTGAGCGAGGAGAATGATGACCACTATTAACTATTTGGAGAAGGCTAAGGAAACGAGTGACTAGGATAAATAGCATGGTCTTTGCAGACAGAAAATGTTCATGATGGATTGAATGTTGTGTTTTTATGTGCCTAACATCAAAATTATGCCTAATTTCTTTTTATTTTCTTAGCCTACTGTCTCATTTATTGTTATTGTTAGACGTAGACACTGCACATAATGGTTTTGCATATGGTTAACAGAAATACAGCAAATTCCATTTTTTTGAGGTTGCCCAATACATGTAAGGCAAAACAGACAACAGGAGAGTTACAGATAGAAATCTAAAAGCTCAGAATATTAACAGAAGAGAATATTTGCAGCTCAGGGTTGAATTGTGGAGTGAAACATCTGCAAGAAAACCACCAAGCTGAGAGAGCACCAAGGATTCCCCAACAGAACATTTCTTGTAGTGCAGCTACACACCCCAACACAAAGCTCTGATAGCATCAAGGATTCCACAGTCCAACCCTGAGCTACCTATATTCTCTTCTAATGAACATGAAACACAACATCCAATTTCTCCAAGAACAATCTCTCCAAGAAAAGGGGTTAAGAAATGACTGGCACATATTGTACTACTATATATGTTTGGGGAGGAAGGGGGACACAAGGGGAACCCAGACAGCAGTGAGGCAGTAAGCTTTACAAAGAGTCCTTCAAGCTTTTTTTTTATGACAACCCCTGCAGCTACTTTATTTTTGGCAGAATGGGACGAGAAGAACAGTGAGAGCCTTAAGAGCCTTACATTTTGGTCTAATCTCTTAAAGGATTTCTTTGCAATATTTTTAAAATTATTCTCTCTGCATTACTTTTAAAATAAACAGCATTCTAAAACTGTCAAGATTTGGCCACAACCATGTAATCAAATCATCCCTTCCATTTTTTACATGCATTGTGCAGGAGAGAAGCATGAAAAAACAAGTTTTTGTGCAACTGTGGCATCCATCTCGATTTTCTAAATTCACCCTGCAGATACTCTTGATTGTGTGAATCCTCTGCGGATTTTTCAAGGTGTTTTGCCAACCAGTTAAGCTGTTTTAAGAAGTGAAGCTTCCTGCCAATAAGAAGTACATATAATTGACACATGGGGATCAGTAAATCAAAGCTTTATTACCCTATGCAAAGGATACCATTTTTGTGTGGGGGTTTATAAAAATAGAATCAGTGAAACCACATAACTGTTTGTTAAAGTCCTCAAATGAATCTTTTTAGTTATTCTAAAGAAGATGAATGAGTCACTCACCACTACCAATAATTTTTCAGTGAAGGACAAGATTCAGTTCCTAACTGAATAGCATAACTATTTTGATAGTACAGGTAGTCCTTGACTTATAACAGTTTATTTCATGACCATTCAAAGTTACAATGGCACTTTAAAAAGACCAATGGCACTTTATGACCATTTTTCACAGTTACAACCTTTGTAGCATCTCCATGATCATGTGATCAAAATTCAAATGCTTGGCAACTGACACATATTTATGACATTGCAGTGTCCCAAGGTCATATGATCACCTTTTGCAACCTTTCAACAAGCAAAGTCAATGGGGAAGCCAGATTCACTTAACAACCGGGTTACTAACTTATCAACTGCAGTGATTCACTTAACAACCATGGCAAGAAAGGTCATAAAATGGGGCAAAATGCACTTAACAAATGTCTCACTTAACAACATAAATTTGGGGCTCAATTGTGGTCATAAGTCAAGGTCTACCTATATATTGTTTCTCAGCCTTTAAAATCCATCTTTCAAAGTTCATGGCAAAATGGTTTTCATATGGCAGGTTTTATTTTTCTTACTTAATGTCTTAAAAAACCAAACTAACAGAAGAAAAGTTTCCTGTAATAACCGTGCAACCAGCAAGAGCTCAGAAAAGATGTATCAGCTTATGTCATAAATTTGACACAGCTTGTCATTTTTTTCTGTACTTGCTAAGAATGATTGCACTCTCATTTTGCACCTATGATTTCGATTTTTGATTCTTCATATTTGCTGTACACAGATAATCTCTTTCATTTGTCTACTTACCTAGTATTTTCTTGAAGGATTCCAAGAAACATTTTATTCTGACGCCTCTGGAAGCAATAATAATTTACACAGTGGTATTATTTCATCTGTCCTGTAGCTCTGATTGCATATGTCTATGGGTTTTTTTTCTCCCCTCAGCTGAATAATATGATAGTTGGAGACATCTGGATGGCTTTGCTAAATTACACTTTGAATAGACCACGTGTGCTTTACTTTTGCTTTTATTCCAATTTGAAAATATGACTTAGTCTCTACCATAGTCAGAAATGTTCAGCCTATAATTCCCCAACTATTGTCAAATTCCAACTCTCACTGGAATATTCTAACAACAACTGGAGAACTGCAGATTGCCTATTTTTACTTTGGTAACATGAGTGCTTAGTTAGCTACTTTACAATCAAAGCTGTCTCAGATTTTAAGTTAATAAATGACATTTAGATGCAACAAGGGAATTAGGTGAGAAAGTATGAACCTTGGGAAATTTTGATTCCAGAAAGCAGATTCCATCTAAGCAGAAAAATAATGGATGTATATTACTATTGATTGATATGAAATACTACATTACAGCCACTTTTTGCACAGAGGGGAATACTAATATCTCCTAAAGCCATATTTGGAAAGAAGTCAAGAAGTGTCCTTTTTTTTCCCTTCACTCTTTCTTTCAGTCACTTTATTCTGTGCCATTAATGTGGGTACTTGGGTTCTCTGAGCTTGGTTATTTTATTCCAGATTGTTCATTATCCAGCTAGGTAATATTCAGTTGAGTAATGAAATGTCTGCAAAAAAACAAACAAGCTCAGAAAACACCAAGGACCCCACTATTCTACCCTGAGCTACAAATATTCTCTTATATTGGTGTACCATTAATTCTAAACCCTCCAATTTAATGACCCATCTTGTGAAATGATTTGGTCACTCTGACTCTCCTCCTCCTATGCAAATCACTGTGTATTTTTCATTTCTCTTTTTGTCTCTTCCTTCTCTGCTTAGAACTCTCTGTGGAATCAATCAAACCATTGTTATTTCCATTCAAAGACTCTTCAAGATATTGTTCTTGTTGCTATTTCTTCAACCCACCTAATTATTCTAAACTCTACTCTGTATTATTTTTCTTTCTGGCTACTTCAAACACCTTGAGTTATGATTAAAGGCTGTTGGGATACATGTCAGTTTTTTGACACATAATAAATTGGAAAGCATGAAAACAAAGCCAAGCACCCCCCCAAAAAAACACTTGAGACACAAGTAACCAAAGGCAACAGCGACAAGGAAAGAGTGACAGATCAGATCTCAGAATTACCTACATGTATGCACATTTTTTATCAGCTCAACTCATGCCAAATATAATTGTCCTTCTGAGATATTCAATATTTACATAAAATTAAATCATTCATAAAACACAATGAAGTACAAACACATCTTAAAATGTGCATTTTGCAAATTATTGCCCAATTATTTTGTGCATGGGAGTACACCCATGCAATACCATATCATCTCTCTTTTCCTCCCTTCTCTCCACCTGTCACCAAGGTTAGAAGCAAACAGATGAACAGAATAATAACAGAAGTTAGTAATAAATTGACAATTTATTTTTACATTCATGGCCGTGGAATTTAGAAGTGGACTTTATCATCTTGAAATGACAATATCCTGTATTATTCTTAGTGTGAGCAAAATATACTGTTTGAAGTGCCTCCTATGTTCAAGATTCCACCTCCAATTAAAAAAAAAAACTTATGACAAACAGAAGCAACAAATAATATGGTAATTTGATTACAATGGTTATTTTTGAGGTTCACGAACCACATAATCTATGCATATGTCAGATATGTTGTGAGCTGCAAAAGCTTGGGTGTTAAATGATTGATAATTTTTCAAGATAATCTAAGATGCTTTCTTGTTTATTGTTTTAGAGGACTATGGACCATTAGGAATTATTATGTGAAAAACACATCTATCCCATCCCAATTCATTCTTGTATATTTGTGCACAACCTATAATGACTTCTTTTATTCAAGGGGCCATAAGTCCAGTGTGTGTGTTTTTTTTAACTACAGTGATATGTTTGCATATTGAAAGGCAACTAGGAAACTTCAATGATTTGGTTAATATGCAATTAATCTTATTAATTCTTTTTTTAATTAAGAGGTAAATAGATAATAGCAACATAGGGTTTGCCATCACGGACGCCGCAGACACTGGAAGGCGAGCTTCCGCGTTCAGTTTTGCTCCGCTGGAGGACCCTGGAAAGAGTAGAAAGTTGCCCTGTAAGGGCAACAAGCAAGGAGGGGACCCCTGCTTGATTGCGGGAGGGCGGCAGCCCTTCCACTTGATCCGGGGCAGCCCTCCAAACCGACAGAGGAAAGACTGGCCATAGTAATATGGCTTGTCACTAGGCTGCAGACAGCCAAAGTCAAACTTACCACCAAACACTTCGAAAGCAACACCAATGAAACTGGGTGAGATCCGATCTTTTCTTTACCCTAAGTACTTTCTTTTCCTGTAAAAGCTGCCTGAAGTATCTTTCCCCGAGAGGAGAGAGGGAAGGGAATTTCTATCCCACCCTCTAAGAATAGTGGTGACTTAGTACCCAGAGGAATTAAAGCACTAAAAGAACAACTTTAATCTAATTGGATTTATATGTTCCTGAAACTTGGGGACCAAAAAAATTCCTATTTTTATTGGATACTTTTGCTTTTATCTACAAAAAAGAAATAAAATTGGAAAAAGGATTATAAAAATTTTGGACTTAAAAAACTTTAAATGGCATCGGTGACATCTTGTGGCGAAGTTTGGTATTACAACTTGTTATTTCCTAAAAGAGACTTGGCTTGAAGCCCAGACCTTAGATAAGACTCTTCTGACCTTGGCACCACCTGTGAGAAACTCAGCTGTAAGAGCACAGCTGGGTGGCATAATTGGCCTACTTGAACTGTGAATGTAAACCTTTACTGACTTTCAGAGTTTAAGTGGGGAATTGCCTTCCTATCTCTTTATTTGAGGAATATTGGTTACTATATGAGATGATGAAATATCTTGGACTATAAAATCTTACTTGACAAACGATTTCTACTATAAAGACTATTTATAAACATGTGAAAGAGATGGATGAAGACCAGGAAAAGATCCTTTCCATGTTGAAAGCATAACAATCAGCACCAAAATTCAGATTAAAGAAACATTAGGTAATTTAAATTCTGCATAGTACAAGTTCAAGAGAAGTGCTTGGTAATAAAATTACAGTATCACATGCAGAGATAGGACTTCTTTTTCTATTTCTTATAGCACAATATTATATTCTATATTATATTCATTGAAAAGAATATAATGATAAAATTGACTTGACTTTCTCTTGGTGGGACTCCATTCATGCAATTTTTTTTTATCAGGAACAGCAGGCACAGCTATCAAAAGCTCAAAAATGTTTAGTTTAAAGTCTACTACAAGGCATTTTGATGGGAGGATCTTGTGGATTGCTAGGGATTTGTAGAATCCAAAACCACTTTAATTCATGGCTTTCAACTCTGCCATCTTCAACTGACTTAATAACTTTCTCCCATTGATTATAATGGGGAACTAAAGAAAATATTGCTAGCCAAGAAAGGAAAAATGATCTCTCCCTATTTCCCATCCCCATCTGCTGCCGTAGCTAGTGTGAACAAACGTGAATATACCAATCAATTTAAGTGACTTTTTCAGGCTCTGGGAGATGGGATGCAACATGAAATATTATTGGAAGTCAGTATGGAGTTTTGGCTCTTTTAAAAAAGTGTTTTTTTAAAGGTAATTTTATCAATTAAAACATTTATTTCTCATCAAAAATTAGGGGCAAAACTATGCTTTTGGTATAGATCCATAAGCATGTATAAATCCACTTTGAAGACAATGAAGCTTCTGAAGCACATTTTAGAAGTGTTCCATAGAGCATATGTGCTCTGTTGCTTGCCCATTGTATCTTGTGTTATGTATGAGTAGGAGCATGGTTGCATCAAATAGAAGTCTGACTATGTGGTCTAATTCAGGTACTCATTACTGGGTTGTGTACTGGGCTGTGTCTCATTCAGAACTGGGCTGCACACACCCACTACTTAGGCAAATGGAGCTGCACAATTGCGCTGATTTTTTGAAAGTTCTATTGTATCTTTATATTCTGTTGTATTTATATATGATAGCTGGCTTATGTGATATTAAGAAGCAGTGAATACAATGCAAATTTTAAGTAATTTAAGAATATATTTCTGTACTTTAGTTGTACTACTAATTTATAATTTATTTAATGTGATATTATTGCAAATATGTTTTTATGTCATTTATATCTTCCCTTTCTTTCCTTTCAGGTCTCAGGGTGAAGAATTTGGAACTGAATCAAAATCTACACACTCAGGGTAATATTATTTTTATTCAATGTTTGGTGTGGTTAATCATTTTAAAAATCATATTTGAGCTGGTATATTTCTAGCAAATTGTACTGATTTCTATTCTGTGAATATCTTCTCAAGACAAGAAATATCATGTTTGTACAAAGATAATTGTCTAGTTGTTTAGTTTTAAGAAGTTATTAAAATGTGTGTGTGTGTTTAATAATTGAATTTTTTACTATTTATTGTTGGTAATTTTTCTCCTGGACTTTGATTTGTGACAGTATACCAATAATTATCTCCAGAAACCTATGACTAATTTTATAGTGGTCCAGGTCTTGATAAACATTGTGAAGTCTGTGTTTGAAAACTTGGCTGTACTCTGACTTGGATTTATAGATTTATGATCTTTTAAAACAGACTGATGCGTAGTTCCGAAGGAAAATATCATAGGCCCTGCTGAAGCAAATAACAAGTAAACTGTAGACATTAACTTACAAAAGTTGTAAAATAATAAGTAACTATAAATGTTTTACAGTAAGAAATTTATGTAGGAAAGACTTATAAGAAATAGAAATTAAGATGTATTTTATCACCAGGCAGCCATTTTTAAAATGGCTTCAACCAGCACATTCTAATGCAGGAGTCTCAAACTGCCAGCCCACAGGCTGGATGCATCATGCCGAAACTGTGCCCAACCCATTGCCAGCAATGGAAAAAAAATTGCGATATGTCGCGACACATCATGTAACATTGCGAGTTTGACACCCCTGTTCTAATGTCATAAAATATCATGATAAATTATAAGTTCAGTAAAAAAAATGAGCAAATCATGTTGGTGCTGTACTTAAAAACTGTTTTATAGTGTAAGTATTCCAGTCAACATACTGAAAAGCTGCAGCACAAAACTTATGTGTAACAATGACTTTCAGGCATTCATGTTATGCATATTAAAGTGGAAGTAGATTCTACTAAATTCTGTAGGAGTTACTCATGGTAAAAAGATGAAGAATTGTAGTCTATTACTATTATTTGATTGTCCACAAAGTAATAATAATGTTAGATAGACAACCTTAAGACAGTTCCCATTATTTTCAGAATATTCTTTAATGTTTAACATTCATCCATAAGGTGAAGGCAAATCAACTTAAGCAGATATGCTTTAGTTAATATTCCACTGAAATAAAATTTGAAAGCTAACCTCATTTGTATTACAAAAATTATCTGTCACACAAAGTGTATTTGGACAGACAACAAAGCCTCTGAAGAGCAGAAACCCATGAGAACCAGTTTGTCAACTCTTTTGAGGTTTTGTTGACTGTACAAAAACAGAAGCATGATTTGTGTTCCAAAGGAAGACATCTGTCAAATTGCCACCACCCGCTGGAAAATCTACCTGTAAATCTTTAAAGCTATATATTACATCTGGATATATATCACCTGGGAGATCTTCAGGTTTCTAGCCACATACTCGGTTTCTTTTAAAATATTATTTTGGTCTCTGTCAATCTTAAGCTTGTAGTCATTGCTTCCTATTAAAATATACTTTTAAGTATTTCACTGAAGAATAATTGGTGTTTAATACACTAGAATGAATAGACCATCTTCTCTCTTAGCTGTTGTTCCATGCTTACTCTGCTCTGATGCCAGCAATTCTTAATTAGTTGTGAAACTTCTTTGTGGAGAAAAGATGGTTTCTGCAATCTAGTACCATAATAGCCTTCCTAAGTTTGGTTTTCTCTAAATGTGCTAAAGTTCTATCATCCACTTTCTCAGGGGTAAAAGAGAATAATCAAGCTTGATCCTATACATCTGGAGGTATCCATTTACACAAGACTGTCACATGGCTTCTAGAGGGCTCAGCTGTAGTATGTGAACTGGATACTATATTAGGTTGACCATGGAACTAATATGTTAGTAAACTCTTAAGCAGGGTGTCAAACTGCCGGCCCACAGATGGGTTGCTCCGGCAATGTGAAAAAACTCACGATATGTCCTGACATGTCATGTGACGCGGCGAGTTTGACACCCGTGTCTTAAGCCAAAGGAACTGAGAATCACCCTGTGAAACCAGACCTGCTGTTTTGATAATTCTATGGGGGAATCAACCTTTCACAAGAAATACAGTGACAGCCATACAATAAAAATGGGTAAACTTCCAGTGGTCAAGAGCTGCTATTATTAGATTTGGGGGTGGGATAAGGGAAGCACTGAAAGATAGATAGGACAACAACAAAAATGTAGGTGGGTTACTTATTTTATTTATGCTATGTCTACTTTGAAAACCACAAAGCAACTTGAGGTTGGCTCCTGGGATTATAGGTTGCCACCACTACTCTGTTGTTGTAATGGGAGACATAAATGCTTCCAAAGTAAATTAGTACTCTTGGTTGCCCTTTTTAGTGAAAATGACTGTGCTTTTGCAAGTGGGTAATGAAAAGGAAATTCTGCTTTTCAAAAGCCATATGAACTTTTTGCAGGTTTATTATATCAATGTTCAAAGTTCTTTTATAATAAAACGGTAGCTAGAATGACTGCATTAGGCTAATCCCTAGATTATAAAGTAAGACTGAAATGAAAAGGTTTCAAACTTTAATTTTATGTAGTCTATGAAGGTAAAAAGTTTAAATGGAACAAATCTAATTGAATTACATAAACTTTAAATGGATGTACTTGATAATGTCAAAAAGATTAGCTTCTTCTAACAAAGCATCAATGAAGCAAAAGATGGTTCTTAAAATTTCTGGTTCAAATAGGCACAACAGGGATACTGTAACCTGGCAAAAATACAAGAAAATCTATCAGGCGTCATTACTCAATCAAATTTAAACTGTGCAATTCTATCTATCTATCTATCTATCTATCTATCTATCTATCTATCTATCTATCTATCTATCTATCTATCTATCTATCTATCTATCTATCTATCTATCATCATCATCTCTATGAAATTGGAAATAACATTTGTATGATATATTCAAGTAAAAGGACAGCAACAATTTCTCTGTAGTAATTTGTATTCTGTCATTAATAAAATATAAGAATTTTTGGTTGCTTTAAATCTTTTACTGAAAATAGTTTATTTTCAGTTTATGCACGTATTTGAAATTCCTCTTTCACATGGCTATTGTAATTCATTTATAATGCAGATTTAACTAATATGAGTACATAAAACTTTGCTATTTAAGGTTTAAATTGCTTTACATTGATAAAGGTGCAACTCTCTGGCTCAGCAATTTAAATCAGGAATTCCAGACTTTTAACCTTCTGTAGTTTTTATGTGCCTCCAATACAATGTTTAAGTATCAGCTCAGTCTATTCATTTCAGAACTACTAGCAAACTCTACATTCTATTGATTGGTATTCAGTAAATATAGTAAATGCAAACAACACTATATTATACTTTTTATGTTTTCCAAATCCTGTCCTCCAAAGATAAGCACTGAAACATTGTTTTTGTGTCCCAATATCTTCCATAATTGCTCACCAGACTATCTCTGTAGAACTCTATTATGTTTTATGGAAACCAATTTACAAATAGTTATTTTTGTTGTTGTTGTTGTTGAGGCAGAAACAATTTTAACTTTAATCATGGTATTTTATTATTTTAAAAATGATCATCATTAAGTATTCATTTTTTCTAAGAAAAGTTGGAGAGGATTTCTTGATTCTACCTAACACCATTTCTGTACCTAATAGGGTTCAAATTCTTGTTTTATTTTCAACCTAACAATTTACTTGGATGTAGATATGGTGAATTATTTTCTATCCCTCATTCCAGACTTTTGGAAAATGGAAAAACTGCTGCTGCATGTAATTTGTTATCGGCTTAATAAAGATACCGTCTCAATATGGATTTTGGACAATAGAAAGAAACTACAGTGATTGTCAGAATGGATGCATATTATACACTAATATATAATATGTATCATTATATATATCACTGCACATATATTACATTTATTACTGCCTCCATATTAAAGTAAAAAGTTCTAAATGTTAAAAGATACAATATGAGCATCAAATTATTCTAAATTATAATCTGTTCTTTCTTTTGTGAAATGTTGTTTGTAAGGAGGTAGGATCTTTGGAATAAACACATTTTTAATGATAAGGGTGGTCACTTCTCTGTTTTACCAATTTGCCTCAACCTGTGCAATTCATTATCTCCCCCCCTTTATGTAGAGTTCAGTTTCCAATATCGCTCACCTATAATAGTATGGCTTAAGTCAGTGGTGGCGAACCTATGGCACGCGTGCCAGAGGCGGCACTCAGAGCCCTTTCTGTGGGCACATGTGCTGTGCCCTGGAGATGGCGAGGGACTGGCCACCGTCGCCCTGGCTCCACTCACCCAGTCTGCCATGACCACTGTGGCCACGCCCACCCGGCACCCTGTGATAAATAAGTGGGGTTTGGGTTGCAGTTTGGGCACTGGGTCTCTAAAAGATTCGCCATCACTGGCTTAAGTGGAGACAGATCTTCCTGCACTTTTGGGGTGACCATCTAGCAGGTGGCTTAAAAATAAAAGGTTGTTTCATAATTTTTTACAGTCAATGATAAAACTCTTTAGAAGAAATGAGTTCAGAAGTTGAAGGAATTCAATTGGCCTGGGAAGTAACCCAGTCTTAAAGATGATTAGGGAACTGGAGGCTAAAGCATACAATGAACAGTTGCAGGAATTGGATATGTCTAGTCTAATGAAAACAAGGATTAGGGGTGACATGATAGCAGTCTTCCAATATTCGAGGAGCTGCTCTAGAGAGGAATGGGCTGACTTATTCTCCAAAGCACCTGAGGACAGGACGAGAAATAATGGGTAGAAGATCATTAGACAAGCAGGGCTTTTTTTCAGCCGGAACGCGGCGGAACCGCGTTCCGGCACCTTTTTCCGGGCCGGCCGCACCGGAAATAGCCCCTCCCAAATTTTACTTGCATTCCTGTTCTCTAAAGGGGCGGTCCTAGGGTTTGATGAGGGCGTGGCCAGGTTTGAGTTCCGCCACCTTTTCTCCGAGAAAAAAAGCCCTGTAGACAAGTAACATAGAACTTAGGAGAAGTTTCCTGACAGTGAGAACAATTAATCAGTGGAACTGCTTGCCTCCAGAAGTTGCGGGTGTTCCATCATTGGAGGCTTTTAAGAAGAGATTGACAGCCATTTGTCTGGAATGGTATAGGGTCTCATGCTTGCAGGGGGTTGGAGTAAAATACCCCCAAGGTCCCTTCCAACTCTGTTATTCTCTTGTTTTGTTATTCTATTATTCAGTAATTCTGTATTCTGTTATTTTGTTATTGATTGAAATCTATTTGAATTAAATACAGATACAAGATTTTCCCCGGTGAAAACAGCTTTTTCAAAATCTCTCCTGCAGTTCTGAATTCTGCCATTTGCTGTGATATTGAGTCCATTCTCCTTCTCATAATACAGTCTGTTCTGAAATATTCTTTTGCCTCGTGTAGTAGTAAATGCTTTAATATTTAGTAATACTTTAAATTGATGTTTTTTTAAAAAAACACAAGCAATTCAAGTCTTAAAATTGGAGTCATCTACTGAAATAAATACAGTAAGTCCATCTATATCTGAGAAAAAAATATTTGACTGCAAGGTTGCTTGTTTTAGGCATTTATATCCTACATTTTTGCCAGAAACCTTTCCATTTGATTTCCACATTATTAAAAAGAAACTTTTCTTGTCATCAGATTTAAAATCTACAAGATGACCTAAAAGAGAAGGTGGTGTGAAGACAAGAGACAGTAAGAAGCCTAAGACTTCTTAATGTTCTAAGGATCTTAGTTTCCCTCTTTATTAAACTGGTAGTATAATTGTTGGTTGAGTATTGTAGGAAGATAAAGGTTGATAGATCTACCTTCCTTTACTCTGCCACAGGCTGGGAGAATTTCATAATTCTTATTAGAACAACAAAACTTAGTAAAGTTTATCTAGAGTCTTTACATCTCTTATTTTTAACCAATTTCTTGTTTATATCCTTGGGGATAAATAGGTCGTCCAGATACAAGTTATTCCATTACTGTCATTCTTTATCAATCTTTTAAAAATTTCTCTGAATTTAATAATGATTTAATCAAAAGCAGAAAACTAGTATAATCATCATGAACAGCACAGTTCTGCACTTGTCTATTCAAGGATTCTGAGCTCAGTGCAAGTTACTCAAAGGTGAAGTGTCTTCAGATTGAACTGAAATTCTATGGAGATTCTCTAGATAGGGGTCTTCAAACTTGTCCCTTTTATGACTTGTGGACTTCAACTCCCAGAATACTTCAGCCAGGCATGCTGGCTGAGGAATTCTGGGAGTTGAAGTCCACAAATCATAAAAGGGCCAAGTTTGAAGACCCCTGCCATAGACAGTTGCAAATCCCACTGAATTCATTTGGAATTCAGCATAATACATTGAATGGAGAAATTTAGGAAAGTCAGTTTGGGCAACTCAAGGAACTTTTACTCCAAGTTCTGGACCTCAGGCCAGAACAACTTGTTTTCCTTTTTCCTTCTCTTAGTACTTATCAATATTCATGGTTATATATGTTGGAGAAAGCTGAGCTGAGGATAGTTTAGATAAAAAATAGTATAGATTATGGTCTACTAAATTATGATAGGTCATAAATAGGCCACAAAAGAAGTGATCCTTTCTACATTCAGTGGTCTTATTAACCCAAAAGATTCTAGCTGATGCAAGTCTAATGATTTATAAGGATTCACTAATATTTTTTTTAACCAAAGACATAAACCCATATAAAATAAACACATATGCTCTAAATGAGATTAAAGGGCTTTCTGCCTCATCAGTCCTCATGAATTAAAACTCTATGCTTAGATAATAATTACTTTTATCATGGTATGAATATCTGTTTGTGTATGTTTAATCAATAAAACAAAGGTTACAAATATAGGCTACACTGAAAGAAAGTATGCATTTCAAGGTGGCTCATTGTTTCAGTCAAGCGAAATAATGTCTATTGTTGTGGCTTTTATTTCTGTATTTACCAATTGAATGAAATAGCATCAGTGTTGAATATATTTTGTTTTACTGAAGGTCTCTGTAATAATAAATGAAACCTTTTTGTTCATTTTTATTAACTCACTACTACATTCAGCTAGATAATGTCAGGATGTAGATGTTGTCCTTTCTTACTGCTTTGTGAATAGACATCCTAATTCTATTCTATACTATATTTTTAAGATTCATCGTTATTATTCACAATAATAACATAATTATTCCTTCCTCTGCATTTTCATTTCTTGTGGCATATACTTTATCCTCTCCTGCATAACTGTTCATGCATTGATAGAATGGAACCTAACCTATAAAAGTATATATACACTTGTCTGTTTTTGAAATTGATTGATTCATTGATTATGTGTCTTCAAGTCACTTTCAACTCCTAGCAAATATAGTTTTTGAAATAATAATTGTGTTAAGATGTATAAGCACTGGTAAAATGTGCAGCAGTATCTTAACATGGCATTTATTATGGTTCAGAGTTAGCCAAGAAATAATCATGTTGCATTTGGGTCTTCCCAATTCTGTTCTAACATCGCAATCTCTGCATCACATTTTACCAGTGGACATGAATGAATGTCTCCAACAGTGAATCACCCTCATACAGACATTTATGCATTTTTACAGTGCCATTTGTCAGAGTTCTATGAATGAGCACATACACATTCATAATAGAGAGAGCATAATAGCTGAGTTAATTTTAGTAATTTTATTAGGCTAGAAAAAGAAGGGAGAATTTAGTCTAGGATGAAACAATCTTTATTGTGACAGAAAATAATGCCTATATAACTATTCAATTCAGTGATCAAGCAACACATTTGGGCAAGATGGTTCTCACCAAGATTAGCCAAAAGGCATTCTTCTCCCCTGTTTTGGCTCCTATTGCTGAGTCTGAGTTAAGCTCTCATCAATTAATTTACGGATACTCACTCACCAATTGCCTTGTTTAGAAACTGTTCAAACTTATGACTGCTAAAAAAAAACAGCTTTACAACAAATCCTAGGATTTATAACAGAGTTCCTCAACCTTTTGGGTACCAGAGACCAGTTATGTGGGGAGAGGTTTTTCTGTGGACCGGAGGGGTGGTAGTTTTGTGTGCTGACTGCATCCCGCAGATGGGGCTTTGCTTCTTTGTGCTGTCCAGTTGCTGGCGTGCCACGGCCTGGTACCAGTCCACGGACCAGGGGTTGGGGACCCCTGGTTTATAATAGTCACAGCATCCTGTGGTCATGTGATTGCCATTTGTTTGCTTCACAACCACCTTCCAATATGCAGAACTAATGAAGAATTTGGAACTGAAATCACAAATCAGTCATGTGATGTCTCACATAACTCTGTTCATTTAACAACAGAAGCATAAATGAGCGTGTAAGTCCAGCACAGTCACAGGATGTTTTGCTTAGCAACCACAGCAGCTAGTGATGGTTGCCCTTCTCAGTTGTGGTCAGTAATTGAGGATTAACTGAGGACTAGCTTATTTGCTCCATACAGTATTGATGATTCCAAACCACCTGGCTTTTAACAAATAAAACATCAATTGGGGGGGGGGATTTCATTATAGGTAACTTTATCTACTCAAAATATTTTCTTCCAGTTGAATTTCTTCCATAAGTATTACAATTTTATTTTTGGCAGCTCCTACCTTTTTCTTTCTTTCTTACTCCAAACATAGGGAGACCTGAATCTTTCAAAGTTTGTGATGAGGTTGATCCTGTAGCTTATTAAGAGTTATCCTATCCCAGACCAACTTCTTTTCCTCAGAAGCCTTTTCCCCAAGATGCTATTTTATAGGCCTGCTATGGGAGTAAGAAAGCCTTTAAGAGAATGGTTTCTGATTTCTTTTTTTCCTTATAAGGAAGGAGAGCTTTTGCTGTTGCTAGTTAACTTTTAGAAAACTATGTGTAAAACATAAAGGAGGAAAAGCAATATGGAATTTGTTCAGTCATATATTTTGACAGGAACATCCCCCCCCTCCAAAAATGCTATCCTTTGTAACATCTTCATTTCAGCATTACATAGAATAGTATGCCTTTTTTTTCCCCAAGTACACCATCATAATAACAAAATGCATGATCAGCTACTTTGGGGCAAGTAAATGAATGGTTTATTTTCTGTTCCTTATTCAATACTTTTCAGCCACTTCTCAAGCAGGTTTAGCCCTGAAGGCCTCTATATCAGAAGCTTAAGCCAGAAAACAATATTTTCCAAGGAAAAGCATGAATTTATTTAGATACTTTATGTACCTTTACTAAGTATACCAGTAAACTATAGACTATAATGGAGGCATAATGAAGCACTCTTTTATCCAAGTGGTTCTTCACAAGTCAGATAACAATTCTGGTTTATTGTGATGAAGTAAATATAGTTCTGTTAGGTTCTTTCTCCCAGCAAGAATAAACAAAGCAACCAAAAAATCTTCTTTATGGTTTCATATAATCATACAGCTGGAAGGGAACTTGGAGATCTTCTAATCCAGCTCTCTGCCCAAGGCAGAAGTCTTTATTCCATCCTAGACAAATGGCGGTCCAATTTTTTTTTCTTTTGTCGAACGTTACATTGGAAGTGGCATCCATTGATCCTTTCTGTCCTAACAATCAATCAAAGAATCTAAAAATCTGGCTTAATGAACAAACTAAATTCCTTTGTTTTTGCTTAAAGTTATGGGAATGCTGAAGGTTGTCCCAAATTTGGGGTTTGCAGTCCTCCCACACTTATGAACAGAGGGGCATTTCAACTACCCACAGCCACCTATCTTCTTTCCCCTATCTCTGGCCTTTTGGCCACCTTGCACAGCAGCCCTGCTTAGCAGTGGTACTGGGATTGAAGTAGAGGCGTGGGAACTTCAACAATCTCAGCTGCCCACCACCACTGCCACCAAGGACTATTGTCTCAAGTCCCATAGCCAGCCACCTAGCACCACAGTGCAAAGCCCCAGCCACACCAGCAGTCATGCACTCAGCTCCTCCTGTGACCCTTTTGGCCTTGGTACTCTGTATTCACTAGACTTGCTGGCCAAGCTGCCTCTAGCTGACCTTCACTGTCTTCTTCCCAGTGCTCATGAGGCACACCTCTCAGCCCCCACATGGGTGTTATTGTGGGCAGAATAAGCAGCAGGAACATAATGAGGAATGAGAGAGAGAGAGAGAGAGAGAGAGAGAGAGAGAGAGAGAGAGAGAGAGAGAGAGAGAATACCATTGCTTTTAATATAATTGGATCATGTAACTGTTTGATTTAAACACATGCATGTACTGTAAGATTTGTAACCTTTTCCTATTACTTTGCATCTAAACAGATTTCCAAATATAGCTTATATTAGATATGTTAGATATAAAAACAAAAACTATACATTCTGCTACATATACACAGTCACACGCCTTGAGTCCATTATACAGCAGAAGACAAAGATGTGGCCATCAGTTCGTTGGTGAATCACAGAATTGAGAGGTCTATAGCTGACTCCATGGAAAGTCATTGGTTGACCAGATCTGCATTATTGTAAGAAAGTCTGTAAAAGTAATACTAAAGGGAATGTGCTAAATATTTGGTAATATGCATATGATTTGGAGACAACACTTTAGGATGTATAATTCCTACAAGATGGGTATCCTTTTAGAGTGAAAGCAGTAGGGGATTTTTTTAAAAAGCTCCTCAAATAAGATCACAAGTGAAATACCGTATATTGTTGGAGCTTAAAAAAATAAGATTAACATTTTAGTAAGGGAAATTTCAAATCACCTGTATCAAATCCAATTTTCCTTCCTATTCAGCTTTTGCATTCTTCCAAAAATGTCTGCAGACTTCTGATGAGATTTTGGGAGTAAATAGAGTGAAAAAATACATCTCGCTAATAGATGGCATATTTCATTGGTAACATGCTCTAGTAAATTGTGATCCCAGTCAGATGATTAGGCTAAAAACATTTTTATAAATTGCATAGCTAATCCCAGACAACCCATTGATTGGAAAAATTAACATATGTATACAAAAGAAAACCAATAAAATCTTGAACAAAAAAAAACATTTTTATAAATTGTGAGATGATTGGTTCACTTTTTTTCCCTTTCAATGTGAAGTAAGAGTAATAAAAAATATAAAGATGCTTAAAACACGTCTTGAAGACTGTTGACTTATGTGGGCTTCTTTGGTTAAATGTTAATATTAGAAAAAGCTGTGAACAGAAGGAAATGTACATTTTCCTTTCTTTGAAAAACAGCAGAACCTTTGATAGAATGGAAAAATAGATAGATTCATGCAACATTGATATGGACCAGATTTAAGGTGATCTTCATGTCTCTGACTAACTGGCTGATCCTTTGGTAATCATCAGTGGTTTTTTCCAATGGTGAAGCTGACAATGATGGTTATATTTTATTTTAAATGCCTCAATAATTAATAACAACTCATCTTCTCCCAATTACAGCCTATAAATTAACAATTGTTCTTCAATGAATTTTCTGAGGTGTCTTTGACCTTCTTGAACAATTTACAGCAATCCTTCTAAATACAACCACTGTCAGTTCCAACAAAAAAAGAGAAATTGTAGTAAGCAATTAATTTATATTCAAAGGCCGTGTCAATATCAGCTTATCATGAGCCTGAAGCAACTCACATTTACAGAGGACAAGGAATGGAAAATGTAAATTAAAAGCTAATGGAAAAAATATTTCTTTCACCCATAATCTAATAGTCTTATTAAATGTAAATGGTTTAAAATATACCTGAACTCAGAGGTGGGATTCAGCCAGTTTGCACCACTTTGGCAGAACCGATAGCTATTTTTTTGTTGCCCAGACTCAGAATGGATTTCCAGAAGTGGCATCCACACAGAGAACCGGTTGTTCACATATTTGAATCCCACCATTGCCTGAACTAAAACTGTTTTGTGGACCTATTTCAATGTTTGCTTACTTTGTAGAAGTTGTGGATTGTTCCTCATAACACTGATATATTGCTTATGCTTAATCTGAAAAATTGCTGAATTTCCTGCTGTCCAGACTGTTACATGCAACTCTTCTGACCTGATGTAAATGAGGATAAGAAATGCCTTATGGGAAAGGAAAAAAAGCAAAGATATGAATAGCGGGTTGCTTAAGCAAGGTCAAAGTTTTACAATGATAGCTTATAATGCACCAGCTGGTACTTGAAAATTTGGAAGCTCCTTAGTGAAGTCTTTGCTAATGACAGAGAAGAAAGAGCAAAGAGAAAATTATGTTAAAAAAAATACAAGACCTACAGATGTTTTCAGCTAACACATTCTAAAGCCATTCATTTGAGACTGATGTCTCCTAGTTTATTCAGCTAAATCACTCTGTATGAATTGTTTTTGAATTGATTATAACTTGTTATCTAATACAGTAATGTACAGTAACTTAGTGCAGTCTGAGTTGTTTTGACTCAAAAATATGTCATTTGAAACAGGTAGATGCCTGATTTTTTTTTTCTTAAAAAATGCAGAGATATTTATTTTAATGAAAGTTGTAACCAAACAGCACCAAGAACAGAAAGCAAATGTGGAAAATGTGTTTATAAATAGTCAAAATGATAAATAAGAAGTAATAGTTTAACAAATTGGTATTTAGTTTCATGAATCTATTTTTGAGAGAGAACTATATAAATGTTGATTTCTAAGTGTTTAGAGCAGATCCAGGTTCTCTTGAGTAAAGGGAAGGATCCTGCAGATTTTACTCCATTAGTTGTTGCCATATAGGGGGCGGTGTGAGCCAGCAGTGTCCGAAGACGTTTCCACATGCAGTCATGTGACCAGCATGATGTTGCAGAGTGCTGTTTCCTCCCAAACAAAGTGATACCTATTTATCTACTCACATTTACATGTTTTTGAAATGCTAGGTGGGCAGGAGTTAAGTGAAGACGGGTGCTCAAGTCTTGAATCTGGACTGTTGACCTTCTAGCCAACAAGTCCAGCATCTTAACCGCTGACCTATCACATCTCCATCTCTTGAGTGAGACATAGTTCAATTCTATGAAATTTAGTTTAGGCTTAGCTCTTCAAAATAAATTTATTTTCTCATTTGGTATCAATACTTGTATCTTCATCAAGTATACTGCCTTTTTGGATTATGAGAGTGTATCATCTAGAGCAGACATGTCAAACTTGCGACGTCACATGACGTTGCAAAACATATTGGAACTTTTTTCCCATTGCCGGCAATAGGGTGGGCGCGGTTTCGTTGTGACGCGTCCGGTCTGTGGGCCGGCAGTTTGACACCCCTGATCTAGAGAAATCAACATAAAACATATAGTGGAGCATTTAGAAATGAACTTGAAATGATGTTACATATAATTTTAATCAGTATGTTTGTAATTCTGAAGGGAATAAAATATATTAGACTTTATTGTGCATGTGATAAATGGATTACAGGAGCTAAAAGGCAACTTGGTCTAGTGGCTAAGTCACCAGGCTAGAAGCCAGGAGACTGAATTCTAGCCCCACCTTAGGCATAAAAGCCAACTGGATGACCTCAGGCTACTTTCTTTCAGCCGAATCTATCTCACAGGGTTATTGTTGTGGGGAAAATAAGAGGAAGAACTATTGTATGTTTTTTGCCATCTTGAATTACGTATAAAGTAATAAAGGGGTGAGTAATAAAATCTAATAAATACAATAAAATAATATGTCAACATTGCAGAATCTATTATTAATAGACTGGCACCCTTATCAGTAGTGATGGCCATGAACTTGAAACCGTTCTATTTTTCCATAAGTATTCTTGGCTTCTAAATCACTTTCCTTTTTCAAATAAATGATTTCCACACCAAGAGCAGCATATATATTTGGCTGCCACACAATTGATGACCTTCAGGTTGTTAAATAAGTAATATATTTCTGTAAAACCGTAGGTCATAAACAGAGGCATAAATCAATTTTGTTCATGCTCTTTCTGCCACATAAGAGAAAGCTTGTTCATGATTATATTAGGCAAGAATGTTGTAAATCCATGTAGCTTTACCAATTGCTTTATATAGTTTGGATTGCTAGCTATATGTGTGAGTGAATTTCCTCACCATGTTCACAGATGCTGTGTGACAAACAACTGCATTGTTGAAATGTGTCTTCTCACACCATTCTCAGTTATGATAATTGGCCCAAAAGAGTGAAAACATAAACTGGAAAAAGCCAGTAAGTACCATATATGTATAGCCATTATTTTAAAGACACCTTGTAACAGAAATTTAATTTATTTGAGTTAATTTACTGAGTGCTCACTAGAACCCTAAACATGACTCATCAAATTAAAATCAAGAACAGAATATAAAAATATTTGAAACAAAAATTTATGTCTTTAATTTTCTAATTTTCTGGATTTGCTTTTAAATTTGTTTTTTCATTATGATAAAATAAATGAAAAAACAGAGACTAAACAGTTACAAGAATGGTGAAAGAAATACAGAGAGATAGTAAATCCTTCAGGAATATTTCCCATAACCTGGGAATAATAATGGAGAAGAGTCTCTGATAGTATGTCATCATCAATATGCATTTCCTACAAATCATAACAACCAACAAAATTCCTAATCTGTTGTTTTACCATCGTTTCCCCTAGTATCTCTGTGTAGAGCAATGAATCTACCATATGGTCTCTCACAAACTATTTTAGGATGAAGAAAAAAATATCCTATACGGTTGGGAATGCCTCTCTTTGTGTGTGAGTGTGCTTCAAGAACTGCTAGAAAAATGGAATTCAGGGATCCATGATTTGTGGGCCATAATTCATTTTCAGCATCATGTCTATTTTCTCATTTTAAAAAATTGGAATGCATGAGTGAATAAATGACTTCTAGCTCTCATCATATTAAGTGTTCACTAGCTGATTTAGTTAATGCATAGAAAATGTGGCCACACTTGAGCGTATTCTATAAACAAAAACAACAGAAGCGGATCATTTATTTTCTAATTTAAGATAAATTCCCTTTGGCTCATAGCTACCTATCCTTTATTTAAGAATGTTGAATTTCTTAAAATGGCTAGGAGATATATTCTGCTGAAATGGGACATGGCCTGAACCACTAAAATGGAATCAAATATCAAGTCTGCACTATAATTTTGCTTGTATGCCTGAATATAGAGACATTTTAAAAAAATCAGAAGCAGCAGCTTGTATTGGTTATTAGAATTATATCTGAAGAAAGCCTTCTGCTTAACTGTCATCCTTTCAGCTAGACATTGTTTCTGTCATATGCTCTTTTTTTCTGAATAAAATATTTTAATTAAACAGATTTCCATATTCTTAACCTGGCAAAGATGTTTGAGCCTACTCAGTTGCAAGAAAGTGCTGATTAAGGATCCAGTAATATTGTGGGTTGTGTTACACTCAGATTTATATTCACATTTGCTCCTGAAACTCAAGATAGCTTACATGGGGTTTCTCCCTTTATATTAGTGGTTTCCAGTCTTGGCAACTGTAAGACTTGTGGACTCCAACAGAATTCTAGGAGTTGGAGTCCTCAAGTCTTACAGTTGTCAAGGCTGGACACCCCTACTTTGTACTATCTCCCTTGATGAGGTATGTTGAGGAATTGCGCAGCAGTTAATGTCAGAGACATTAACACAAACTTGTAGTCTATATATATTATCATCCAGAAAGAAAGAACATAAGATAGTCAGGAACATAGGAACATCATGAGGTAAATTAAACAGTATACAGGACACATAGAAAAAGGCGGAAAAAAGGGAAACTCCTTTTTATACTTACGGCAACCAATCATAGCGTAGATTGCCTCATGCATGAGTCAGCACTCTCTAATCAACTACAATGTGTATTCTGGCCTATTGTACACTTTACTGTTCCAGCAACTAAATTCAGTACCCTAACAAGGTAGATTACACTGAGAGAGAACGACTTCCCAAAATCATTCAGTGAGATTCCAGTTGAAAACAAATCTGAACCTGGCACTGCTCTGTCTTGTCCTAATATCTTAATCATTATCTCACTCTACACTTCTTTTCAATTAGATTAGCAATTGATTTACCAGAGAAAGGAATACATTCTAATTGTCATTTTGCTCCAAAATAATGCAGACCACTCTTCAGACAGGCTTCTCGGAAACCCTATCTTGCTGCTTTGAAGAGCCTTTAAAGATGTTGCATTCACATTTTGCTTGCTGTGCTGATCTTACCATACATCTTTAAAAATTATATTCCATCATAATTTCATCATTATTATTCAAGTCATCTAATAAGGAATGTGGGGAGCAGAGGGAGAGAGATGAAAGACATCTATCCGAGTCCACCTATGTTGATTTTGCTCTTGTTGATTGTGGATTTGATCAGGCACAGGAAAGAAACCTCTGCTGCAAGAATCTCCCACAGAGTGGGACAAATTTTCAAAATGCAACAGGGGAAGGCAACAGAATATGAAATATTCTGATTTCATGACAAAGCAAACATTTGCTTGTTCATCAACACAACTTTTCTTAGATAAAAAAGCAGAGCTTTGCTAGTTCCACGCCAGACAGGTTTAACAACCAAAATGTGTGATGAGAAGGGAGAGATACGAAATTTCTTTCTCTTGCTATATTCTGCTGCAATTCTTTCAGTCTCCTATCAATATCCAGGCAACCCTATCAATATCCAGGCAGATATGGTATACTGATGCTTTAATTCATTCTATGTTCCTTCAGACAGTCTCTCTTTAAACTGTTTTTTTTTAAATTGCAACTATTTTCTGAGCTGACAACTGAAAGTCAGCTGTATACTTCTCCAGAAAGTGATTTCACTGTCTGAAGTAAGGGATTCTGGGTTTAACAGTTTCTTATTTTTCTGGAATAACAAGTTAGCTCTTAGAAGCATTGCAGCATGTAAGACAATTGCCCATTTGCAGGTCCTCTGTGTTAAGACAATTGATTGAATTTATCTGGCTATCTCACCTGCATGTGATTGGGGGGGGGACATACAAAATTAGACACAATCAGACAATTCAACCATTAAAACCAATTCCCAAAAGTTAAAAACTGCAGTTAAAAAATTATAATAATAAAAGAGAAAAAGAGTGCAACCTAAACATAAACACAATTCAACCATTTAACATGCTTCACACTTCCATGGGATCCTCAAGCCTGATGGTGCATCCACGTTTTGAGGGCTTTCTGGAAGACCAACAGATTTGGGGCCAACTTCACCTCAAGGGGAGTGATATTCCAGAGGGTGGGTGCCATGGGAAAAAAAGGCTTTCTTTTTTTCTGAATCCCACCAAAGAAAACTCCTTGGCTAATGACATTTGTAGCATTTCCTTTCTGCCAGACCTGATGGGATGGATAGATCTAATTGGAGATAAATGGTGCCCTAAATAACCCAGTCCTATGTCATGTAGGGTTTTAAATGTCATAACAGTCACCTTGAATTGGATCCAGAAGTAGAATGTAGAAAAGTAGATGTAACTGAAGAAGGAATATAATGTAAAGTTCAGGAATATCTAAAGTTACCTTAAGGAGATTATGAAAATAGGCAAAAGTGACTGTCATAAGAAAAAATATATACAAGGATAGTTACTTCATTAAAAAGGAGAGAAATAAATTGTATAATATGCATAGAATAAAAAATACTTAAAAATATAGTCAAAGAGAGATAGGAATTTTAAAAAAGAGGCAGAGAAAATGTAGAACTTGATGGAAATAGAAATAGCTATCGTGAAAAGGGTTAAATTAGGAGTCAATAGCAGAATGAATGGAATGGAGAATAAAAGTATTGAAGTTATTTGTGGTGAAACTGAAGGAAGGACTGCTAGAAGTATTTTAGGGATATATATGGGAATTAAAGTGACATATAAAAGAATAGAATTGAAATAAATTCTATCAATTTTAGTTTCAAAATTTGATGAAGAAGAGGCATAAAGTGTGAGAACACTGACAAAGAGTAAGGTTTTTGGCGGACATAATGTATTGTTTAATGGAAGAAATATTAAAATACAAGCATGACTGGCCATGTAACTTGTTTAATGTGTTGTGAAGGCCGTGTCTGTATGTGGTGCCTGGAAGAAGTCCAATATTGTTCCCAATCCAAATGAAAAAAATATTCAGACTGAATGGAAAAACTACGGACAGACTAGTCTATTAACTATTTGGCAGAAAGCTAATTGAAAAGGTACAAGAGATGATAATTAGCAAAACCTGGGAAGTACATTATAACTTCATAATATGGAATGAACAGATTCTTACTGTCAGCAAATCAATGAGAAAAGTATGACTCTAACAAAGAATATTCATTGAGAGAATATATATATATTTATTTATATGCTGCCCATCTCGCTTTCCAGAAATGTATGATGACATAAAGGCATTTGGAAATGTTATGGAATGTATTTATAAGTATGGAAATAAAGGTCAGTTATTGAATATGATCACCCCATTGTGAGACTAAATACAATGCTTACCATGTAGTTCAACACTCAGCAAAGAATATGATAGAACAGTGGATAAGTAGTTATCTATATATGTATATGCACACTGAAAAGTCTAGCATTGCAGGAATGATTTGTTAGTAAAATACTATTAGACTGTCAGTAAATATTTCTGTTCACTCCTCTAGTGCCTTGAGCATATTTTTTATTTCCCACATCATTCACAATGTCAACCTACATTAATTTTAGTCCCATGCTTCCATTGAGTGGGTTTAATTCAAGGCATGCATATATTCTGTGGCTCACAGACACACACACTTTCTGCTCTACCTCAAAGGTACTTGCTATTATAAAAGGGTAGGGGGTCTCCAAAAATGCTGTCCCCAAAGAATTCTGCTAGTGAGTAACAGCTGAGACCCACTGCACTGTACAGCTGTCACAAGTTTCCTTGGAGATAGGCTAAATAGGCGGTTTTCACCCTTCTTGACATGGCCCTTCCCATCCATAGCTGCCCCTTTAGAGAGTGTAACAGCTGGTTCAGTGTTTATAATTGAAGAAAGTATGCAGGAATCTTTCTATCACCTCCTACCTATGGGCCTTCATTGTATTATTATTATTATTTTTTGAGAATGGAAAAAGGGCCTTTTGCAATCAGAAATAAGAATTCAGATAATAAATATATATATATTGCTCTGGAAATATAATTGTTCAGTTGAATTAGTTGCTGTTTCACACAGTATAAACTATAAGCTATTAAATTTGCTATGTTTATTTTGTTTCCATTCAAATGTTGTACTGAAGTATTTATTAGATCAAAGCAGGAGTTTGAGCCTTTGATTCAACTTTCTATTAACCCAGAGCAAGAAGCTGGCTGAAGGATTGTTATCCTGAAAGTAAGCTTGACATAGTAATCTTCTATCAATGGTACGCTTTCCTTACTAGGGCTACAATATCCTGAGCATTAAACACTGAGATTATCACTAGATGCTGCCAACTAGTAGTTACTGTACTATAGTTGGATATTTGCAAACCATGTATTATAAAGCTACCTGTTCTGCTATCTTAGATTTGAAAAGCTGCATCTTTCACATGTGTCTTCAGTATGAGTAGTTTACCAGCAGTGGACATAGATCCAAAGATCTCAACCATTTTTAATCCTCTGATCCTTCTTGAGTATTATCCAGTGACATTCATAGCAAAACTCTATGGCACTAAAGTAACAACATTCATGAAACAACGTGATCACATAAATGTCACATTTATATAATTATTTCCCAATGACAGATACAAATATATTTAAGCCACAGCATTTATGTAGTGATGTTGTCATGAACACTTTTGTCACTTGCCTCCTTTGTCTGCCCCAGACATCTACGGTCCTATCTACTCATTATTTTTTATGACTTTCATCATTAAATCAGTAGATTTCTAAATTATGCCCATGTTTTGATGGAAACTTTAGCATTTACAGTATATTATATGGTGAAATCTCTTCAGTACAATAATTATTTTATTTACTTCACTCCTATCTTTCTGCTCTGTAACTCATTCTCCTAACAAATACAGTATCTAACAAAGAACCAATCCAATATTCTTCAGATATGCTGGGATTTCATTGTGTATACTACTTTGAAAACCTGGAAGTGATGGTCTCAAATCTATAGTGTATCAGATTAAGGATGGCTATTGTAATCTTTAATGATTTCATAATTTCAGTAGTCAAAGAATTACTTTCATTAATACTTTTCCATGAACAATTGTGTGAAACAACAATTGCACACCTCCTCTTAACATGTAAATATAGGCCCATTTTAATATTTTCATTTCATTTAATTAGGATTAAAACAGACCAGTCATCCTTCAGTTACTATGATGTTGCCTGTTATTCCCTGAATTAGCTTTGTAGAAAAAAAGAAATAATTCATTTGCTATTCCATGTCTCAGCTCTATGAATTCTTTCTATTTTTTTTCCATTGGTTTAATCTGTGAATAGTTATCCATAGGGTAAAAAGAACTCAGAAGCAGAACTAATTATTATATTGAGAAATGCCCTTCTCTCTATAATATTGACTATATTATTTAGTCTCTATTGGACACATATTTGGCCATGGGATTTAGATAAATGTGAATGGATAAATGAACCCAGATGGGCTCCACATGTTTTAAGGGTTTTTAATAAAATATATTCCCAGAGTTTACTTTTTTATTTTATTTTTATTCTTACTTATTTGTGTACTGTTCAATCTGCCTGGGGCTCCCAGCAGTTTATAAGAAGTCCACAATTAAAACATCCATAATAATAAGAACAGTTAAACAATTAAAGCCTTACTATTCCTTTAAATAATTTAAAACAATAAAATATAATCCTAATAGTATTAATAGAGCCATAATAATGCAATTGAGTGAAAAATAACAATTATTATCCTCCACCTCTTCCTTAGCAAAGAATCTAACTAACAATATCTCTGGAACAGCTCCATTATTACCAACTTTGGGAATGCTGTTAAAGAAAGGGAAAACCTAACTTCTAAAAGCATGTGAGTAGAGCTATTACTAAAAAATAATGCTTCCTGGTTATGATTCCCCCCTTTATTTTTTTAGAAGGAGATTAATAATCAATAGTTTCTCCTAAGACGATTGTAGTAGGAAGATAGATTCTGGTTAGAGAAGGCAATCCTGGAAATACCTACACACCAGGTCATATAGTGGATTACAAATCAAAATCTGCATTTTGAAATGCATCCAATGTAGCCAATGCAGAGCAACTTCAGTTTCTTATGGTCTTTAGAGGCAGCTCCATGTAGCATCCAATGCAATAGACCAACAAAACTTGGATGAAGGCATGAGATATTGTTGTAAGATCCTGACAATCTAAATAGAGCCAAATGGCTCTGTCAACCAGAATCAGGCAAAGGTGCTCCTGACCACATCCTACATTTGCCCACCTAGTAGTAGCCATGAATCCATAAGAAACCTAAGTCATAGACTGGCTTTCTCAGGTTTAGTGTCTACATCTTGAGAGACAAGCCTGGGACTAAGAATTTCAATGAACAAACCTCCAGAGATGTTTCCCCAATACATGGTTGCTATTTGGCCATGAATTCTAATGCCCTAAACATAAAAGACCATGCTGCCAGCCCTCCCAGGTAAACCAGACAGGAAACACAACTAGAAGAAGTAAATCTACTTTATTCTAAGGACACATTAACAAAATCTTGCAAGTCTCAAGGTACAAACATTCCATCATCACCTGTCCATCCAAATTAGAAAATAGTAATCCTCCAAATGCTATCTTTTGAGGGGAAATATGAAATAAATTCAAAGAGTCTTTCAAATAATTTAACTAGTCCTAGAAGAAGAAGAAAAGGCAGACTATGAAGTAATACACTGTATTTTAACATCAACCCAAAAAAATCCAAGAGAAATTCCACCGTACAGTTACTAAACTTGAGCAAAAGACTTTAGGAGATATACAGTATACAGTTTCAGTCCTTAAATATGTAAGAACTAGTGTTGTAACTATATAATAATATATATGTATATACATCAGAGAGAGAATGAAAAAAGATATTTATGAATGGTCTGCCCAATAACATGAAGGGAAGTTTCTGTATAAATCTGCCAAACTGGAACAGACTAGTAAATCTGATACTGAGAAATATATACAAATGTTTTGTGAAAATCAAAGCTAACAATTGATGAGCATCACACAGAAAAGTCTATTTATTTGCTCCCATCTAGAGACTGTCTAGATTGTTGGCTACCTAGATCTTGTACTCTTAGCAATTCATTAAATCTTTGAACTCCTTATCAATGTGTTTGGCATACTTTCTGCCATACTCATACTTGTATGAAGAAAGAAATCTTCTCTCTATAATCTCAGATATATCTAAGCCTATTTACTAGTGACTAGGTACAATGGATCTCCACTCACAAATCTTTATGTGAAAATACAATGATTAGACAAGGTTCTCTGCTGTATTTATCAAACCATGACTATCTTTTCTGAGAGCCACAAAAGCATGTTTAAACCATATTTTTCAGAAGCAACTTTTGCATGATGTAATTTTTCTTAACACTATATATAATTAACCATCACATCTCTGTTTTTTTTCCTGTACATCATTCTATGCCATTGCTTCCATTTCCAGGCTTTGGCTGATTGTCTGTCAAGGGAACTTTCCATATTAAATGCCAGAAGGGAGTGACTGCAGGTGTTATGTTACAAGTGTGGTGGGACTATTTATCATATGCAGACAGTGTCCAGCAGTCTTGATGCGACACTTGCAATTAATATTCTGACTTTTAAATGCCAGTAAAAATGTTTAGAAGATTTCTAGTATGGAGAAATATAATGGTAACTCAAAGCAAAAGCATAAGCATAATCATAGCAATAGTTTTAGGGATAATTCAGATCTTGAAACTGGGGCTGGTGAATGCTTCTCCTCACTTCCATCTACCACTAAATGTCCTCCCATTCATTTTCAACATCTTTAAAATTACAACAAGAGATAGATAGTTCATCAAATTTATTTTCTCCATTCCATAAGTGTGATGTTCTCCTTAAGTTACTTCCATCAGTAAGAAGTCTGTGAATTTTCAGTACATCCCTAAAAGAAGAAAAAGAATAAATACCATTCTCATTCATTTCCACTGACCAAATTCATTAAGTAATATTGTTTCCAGAGTTTCCTGTCCTGGAGCAATTAAAAATGAAGATCTATCTGGAAAAAAAGAGAGCCTGCAACCTAATTTATTACAGTGTGTTTATTTGAATACATAGTAATTCAAACTCAGAGTTGAATGAAAAACGAACACTTTAAATGTAGTGTCAAAGTGTCTCAGAAAAAAAACTTTTCCAATTTATATTCAGTATAATAATAACCTTCAAAACTCACTAGATAAACTTTATATGTATTTCTTCACCCTATAGATGAAGTAATGCTTTTTCTGTGAAAATGTATACACATTTTAAAAAAATAGATCTTGTGATTTATGATCAAAGGAGAAAATTAGTTATTTTTAAATTTGTCAGTAAGAAGGAAGCAGGCAACTTTTTAAAACCCAGCATTTTTGAAATCTGACCAAAGATTCCAGATGTTACATTATTTCCAGCATAGTTTATCTGTGATCCATGTCAGAGGTGCAGCTGTCATCTCCATCATACACCTGCTGCTTGTTTCCTGTCAGCAAATAATTCTTCAATTGTTTTATGAAGTGTTGAAAATTCTCAAGATGACTTTCTGGCATTGTAATGAAACCTGTGTTATGTTTAGAATAAATGATGAATCAAACACTTAGTTTTGCTTCATTACATTTTTAACCAGATCTCTTCAAAAGAAAAAACATCAAGTTCATTTAAAAAAATGTGAAAGTGAATATATATAATTATATATAATATATAATCCTAATAAGCATATCATACATTTAATAAATAGAATTATATTAAATAAACAAATTAAATAAACAATCTTATTAAGTAAGATTGAATGGGGGCTGAATTTATACTATCATATATGATTTCATCATAGATGATTTTTTTTTAGTAGTAGTAGTATTTTTCCTTAAAAAGTCTTATGTGGTATGTATATATGTGTATTTGACATCATGCTAATGTGGGATCATTAATTATAAGACTTGAACCAAATTTTCACCACAAAACAATGATGCCTGTATCTGCAATGACATCTTTCTGAAGACATTGCAATGTTTTAATCCATTTATAAGATTGGTAAGGTCAGCCTAACAGTCACCCAATCTCTTTTTTTCACAGTAGCCACAAAAATCCCAGCTACTTGCATTTGTAAAGGACAACAAAAAAGAAAAAGGAAAAAAAAGCTGTAACTTCAGCCCAAAACCACTCGCTTACTTTATTTAGTCATATAGTTATCTGACTGATATGATTTATTGCTCTAGTAAAGTAATAACAATGAAAAACCTTTGAATGTTACATAGCTTTAAAAGCCCTGTATTGACAAGGGTGCAAAACAAGTCAAAGATTGACATAGATATACTTCTTTTGGATCTTTTTTATTGACCACATCTGTCACAAATCATATTCTTCATTCTAATCTAAAACTATTGAAAAGGGTTCTGGAAATTAAGTGAGGAGATCATGTACTTCGCTTGGGTATAATACTGTTAGGCTTCGGCCTTTGAAGATGAAGGGCTTCCTGTATAAAGTTAAATATGAGAGAAATTAAAGGACAGAGTTGATTCAAATGTAACAAAATCAAAAATATTGACTAGCCACCCTTAAAACAGAAGGGATAAAAAGAAAGGCAATCTCTCTTTTTTTCCCCATATCCCTACCAATGGTTGCGATGGAGGTGAACATTTCCAAATTTTATTTTTGAAGACTTATACACAAACACATCTGAAGACATACACTAATGCACACAGATACAAACTCAATCTTCGGCAGTAAAAAAGCATGATCCAAATGGCTTGTCAGCCAGCCAAGTGGATTTTTTTTCTAGTTGATGACTAGCCAACTTGCTTTACAGATGTATCAGCAGGATGTGGTTTTTTAAAAAATACTCAAAATGGTGACTATGATGGTGCAATTGAAGCACTGATACATGTTAAAACAGCTTTATTGCACCAATTTGACTTTTTTGACCATATTATGCAGATGTTCCTGTTCTTTTTGAAGATATCCAATTTTATGATGGACACTCTATATCAGTGTTTCTCAAACTTAACAACTTTCAGATGTGTGGACTTCAACTTCCAGAATTCTTCAGCCAGGGTCGTTGGCTGGGGAATTCTGGGAGTTGAAGTACATACACCTTAAGGTTGCCAAGTTTGAGAAACCCTGCTCTATATAATAGCAATGGCAAAAGCATTTAGATTTATATATAGTTTCATAGTGCTTTACACCCCTCTCTAAATGGCTTACAGAGAATTAAGCAACAATCTGGGTCCTCATTTTACCAACTTCAGAGGATGGAAGGCTGAGTCAACCTTCAGAATCAAACTCCTGGCAGTCAGCAAAATTAGCCTGCAATATTGCACTCTGACCACTGTTCCACCACAGCACTTATTATTAAAATAATAAAAGCTTTGAGTACAAATTCACCATCCAAGTGGCATCAGCTAGTGACTGACTGCCATCTAATGAGCTTTAAGGACTTGATATATGCAACATCTGTAGGGGAAAGAAGCCAATAAGCATCTGTTCAATGCTCTTCACCACGTCTCTAGCCAGATAGAACTACTAGCTGTAGAGCTATGCAAAACATTTAAAAGGACTACTTCATAAAATTTGTAAGCAAAGCACCACTTCCCAAAAAGTGTAAGAGACACGTCCTCTGGGTACTTTACATGTGTGCATGCAATAATGATTTCTTCCATTGGTGGTTGTGAACACATTTCTTTCATATGTTTTGTTTTATTTATTATTAAATTTATTCGTCACCCATCTTGCTATGGGGCTACTTTGTTTTGCCCACTTTGTTTGCTGGTTAGAGAGCTGAAGTCTACAAGTCTTAAAGTTGCCAAGGTTGGACACTCCTGCCTTACAGCAATCTTAACTATTTCACTTTTTTCACTTCTGTTTTTTTTAAATGCTGGAATTTTAAAAGCAAATCCTACAGCTTTTTTCTTCTTGGAGAGGTCCCTGCTTAAATAAGGCAGCAGCAAGCCAGTGGATCAACAGGGTGTCTCTCCTGTGCAGAATTTCAGGAAGTGTCAGAAAAGCTTTCCTTATTATCTTTTACATTTAGACAGGGGATAAATTCATATGAAATTTTGGCTGACATTATATCATGTCCTTAGGGCTTAGAGGAATTTCTTTAGAATAGGTAAAGGTGTGGTAAGTTTATACTTTTAGCATGGGCGAGCAAAATCAGAAACATACTGATTTTGTTTTATAATCCATTCCCTATAGCATTTGAAATTTGGAGCATATTATTAATAAAACGATGATTAAAAATCACAGGTGTAAGGACCTGCCTCAGCTGTCCCCCCAGGAAAGCACAACACAGAAAACAGGCATTGTTTCAAAGAAGATCTTTTACTGAGAGAAAGTGATGGCAGAGTAAAAAGGTGGAATTTGAAGGTCCTGTGCAAAATTTTGCTAAAAGTCCTGTTTCTTCAGCCCTACCCCAATGCCCCAGTACGTCAGGAGCCAATCCACTGGCGTGCAGATGTTATGAGAACTTCAAGCCGAAAAGGTGATAACCGGCAAAACAGATGGCCCCGAAGGTATTCCCCCCTCCCTATTTCCCATATAGATACATCAAAGAGAAAGTAGAAACAATTGCTAGTAATACAGAAACATTTGCAATCCACACCAATGCGTGTTCCCCCCTCTCTTTCCTTATGGCAGGGCCCCAAAAGGACCTGACATTAGATTTCTATTCTTATGATACCTTCTGCCTTTACCTAATCAGGATTTGTATAGATATTTTAAGCATTGATTGCATAATCACGTCTACTTCAATAGATGATGACCCGACTTCTTGATTGGCTTCCAGTTTATTATAACACCTGCACAAACATTTAAACATCACCATAAAAGTCCTACTTTTCAAATTTCAGGAATGTATATGCAACTGATACTTTACAAGTAGCAGCAATATTCAATTGATTCAGAGTCAGAGATCATGAAGTAGTCAGATTTATGAGTTTATATTGTCTCCTTTGTAGATTTGCAAATTACTGGCAGAATTATTGGTGGAGTTACAATAATCTGATCCTTATCTTGACAAAATGTCACAAGAATCTGCATAGTTAGGCCAGCCACATCCATCCAAAGATTGCAATTCCTGGAATCTCCAGCCTAGGTAACCTTTAGCAAAAGGCCATATGGACTAGAAACTCTAATTTGCCATGTCACCATATCTGGAAGGCATCAGGTTGGAGAAGTTTAGTCTAGGCAGGTAAATATTATGCTATTTACATAAAGAACAATTATGCTAAAATAAATTAATATCTGCATCAATGATTCTTTCCATGCTTGGGTGATCACAAAGAAGTCTTTTTAAAAGAAATAAAATTTTAATGTGTATCCTGATGTTTGCACATGCAGCATTTCACATTGCTGAAACTTTGCTTTCCCACAATTTACCAAAAATGGAATTTAAAGGGAAAAGCACCTAATATAGAGTTATACTGTCCAACAATATCTTGTTCGTAGCTTATAATATTCTATCACATTGAGTCATGACTAAATCCTGTTTATAGACCGAAACATTAATGAAAAGTTTCCTTCTTAAAGGATCAGTTTTGTTCTATGCAATAGTATTAACATCCTGTGGGTTCAAATGTATGTGCCTTCTAAGCAGTGCTGAGTATGTTTTGGACACCTATCCTGCCTTGACAACAAAGCAGAATAGAGGTCTTGTCTGTAGCAAGAATGACAAAAGCAGGGCGAAGGATGCTTCTTTGGACCATTGTCAACCTTGGAGGGGTGGTGGTGGTCCAGAAGATGCACACCCAGAACTACTACTTCTAACTTCATTGTAAGATTACATTAACAGAATCTTGCAAGTCTAAAAATGCATCTCTTACTCCTCACCTTTACAGTCTAATATATGAGGGATGGTCCCTTCTGAGGCATTCGCCGTGCCTCTATTCCTTCTGCGAGCTCAGCTGCTGCTTATCTGAGTGTTGCCTAATCAACAGGTCCTCTTCCTGTCCCCCAAAGCCATTCCCACATACCATTACAATGGTTGGCAGCAGAACACCCATTAGGGGGATTGGAGAACTGATACCAAAGGAGCCATTCTCCTTTATCTCTCTCTGATCCACTTTTCTTGCTCCTGCTTCTCCTGTCACCCATGGCAACAAAAAAACCTTGGTCCCTTCTTCTTTCCCTTTTCTCTTGCTATAGGTGGTAGGCAAAGTGGGGAAGAGAAGGAGAGAAAGTGTGTGTTCTCACTCTTTTCCACAAGTGCCCCTTCCCACAGATATAGTGAAGCTGAGAAGACAGCTTTGTAATAGTCATGTCACCACAATCAGAATTACAAATCACCCTGAAAACCAGTGACCAAAATCTGGGCTTCAGATTTAGACACCTACCAGTATCCTACCTTGATAACAGTAGCCTGTAGTAGCCTCATATGTTCAAAAGTATCAGGGCAGGAAAAACCTTCACAATTAAATATATCTCAGAATGCTTTGCTTCACACTAACCCATTGGTACCATCTGTGTCATCTGAAAAGGATAGAGCAAGAAAGATAAGTGAAGACTTCCTTTGCAGGGGGCCAGAAGTAGGTTGAGAATGGCATTGTGCTTTCACATTCTCAGCAAATGGTTAGTGAGGAGTCTTCACACTAACCCATTGGTACCATCTGAGTCATCTGAAAAGGATAGAGTAAGAAAGATAAGTGAAGACTTCCTTTGCAGGGGGCCAGAAGTAGGTTGATAATGGCATTGTGCTTTCACATTCTCAGCAAATGGTTAGTGAAGAGTCTTTGCAAGTCAAGCTGAATATGAGCGATGTTCAGATAGGTCCTAAAATTGTTCTTGGTCAATATGGATAATAATTAGAGCTGAATAGCTTATTAGATATCGCTTATATACTTCACTTTGCTTACCTAGAAGTTTGCTTACCTAGAAGTTTGCTTACCTAGAGGTTATGTACAAGACTTCATATTTGCTTACCTAGAAGTTATGTACAAGACTTCATATTTGCTTACCTAGAAGTTATGTACAAGACTTCATATTTTCCCATAGAGATATGTCTGGATCTGAAGACAATGGAAGAACTTGTCCCTCTTCTCTCAGTGAATACATTTAGAATGAGTGAGGGACTTCTCAATATTCCTATTTGGAATATTGTAAATATATGAAGACAGCCAGTTTGGTGTAGTGATTAAGGCACCAGAATAGAAACTGGAAGATTGTTAGTATGTCTGTCTTTCTGCCAATACATATACACAGCTTCTTCATCTTAATGCTGTATCCATTCTGTTTACTGGAGCATGTCCATCACCTTTTGAAACATTAGTTTTGACTTGTAAAGCTTGATGTGGAGTGAGTGTGTTTAAGTTTCTTGGAAACTGCCTATCTTTCACCTAGATTTTAAGCTACTGGGAACAAACACATTTTGTTGGAATCAAAATATAAAGCCCATTAAGTTCCTGTCCTATCCCACTTGGGTGATAGATGTAGACCACAAATATATTAAGTCCCAAATATTGTTAGATACCTATGGTTAGGGTACCTTGTAAAAGTTGTCTTAAGCAAATGCATCTACTTTTGAAATGGGACTTTAAAAAACCAGTTTTGAAATCATGAGATTGTAATATCCAACAAGTTTCATTTCTTCTTTCTGTATCATGTCAGGCTAAACCCGTTATGCTATTTTACTGGGAACTGCATGCAAGCTCAAAGACACTATCCAGTGATATTTGCATTTTTTTTAAAAAAAATGACGACCCTTCAACTTTCAATAATTTTGATTGCTTCCCAGAGAGACTATAACACAACCCAAACTTTTTATGTGTTACCTGAAAGTTTTAATTGAAAACTAGAGTGTCAGGCAGAATGTGGCTTCAGCAGATTAGCAGTTAAATGAGAAGGGGCTTTTCGTTTAAGTTGCAGTGTTGATATGTCACTGCACTGTGTCACTCTGAAAAGCGATAGTGCTTTGTTATCAGCGCTGAGCTGAAGCAACCTTCTGATGTAGAGTTAGACTAAAATAGAATGCCAGAGTGATGAAGGTACTGCTTATATTTAACTTCCTATAGTTATTGGACATGTGGGGAGGTGCTGACACATTCTTCTGTGCAAACAAACAGGTTGATCATTTGCCAAGGTCTGTTTTCCTGACATTTAACAAAAGAAACCTGATAGCAAAATTGAGGTTCATCCCAGTTCAGATTAAGAATTAGTTACCTGGAGCATTTCTTATTAATAAGTGAGTCCTCAGTCCTTTTAATCTTTGTTTGGCAGGGAAAATGCTGTGCCCAATTAGAATTCTTTGGGTCACTGAATGCGTTAGGAATATTCCATAGTCAAGATTGGCAGTCCTGGAATCTATATTTTGAATGCTGAGGAATAAGTTTATTTAAGGAGAAAAAAAACATTTCAGTCGATTTTTGATAGGTGAACAAGGCTGTGTTTGAGTCTGCTTCTGATTAGTCACCCTTAAAATCTTGCAGCTAATTTCAGATTTGTGATCCGTGGTGGCTTTGCACGCTGCTGAAGGTTACATACAACCCATAGACCATAGTTTGCTTACCATATGCTTAGATAAACAGTTCTGGAAAGATAGTATATTGAAACATATTTAATCTCCACCAGTAACTCAAAGTATTATAAATAGTGGTGTCTTGTCTAGTTTAGTGACATTTTTACTACTTTGTGAGAACAGCAGTGTTTTCTAAGTTTCTGTTATTTTTTTCCCCATTTTAAAGATTGTGGTGAAACATATAGATCACTATCATTATTCAGCATAAAGACTAAGTTTGTGGGCATTTGGAATATGATTTGGATTATCCAGGTCATCATTAAAGATAAGTAGGTAAATAGATGGATGGTGATTGAATTTTAGGTGAATAACCCAAAGATTCCATGGTGGCTCATATACTGAGATCATCAAATGTAGTTTTCTCCTTGAGGCAGTGCATTAATTAAAATAATGTTTTAATACTTAATTCACAATGAAATAACTGTCTATAGTTACCTGGTTCTCTGTTTTAATACTAAATAAGAAGCCCATAAGCTACAGGTTGTCGGATCGATGCTGAATTCTAACTTAGACATAGTGGCTATGATAGATATTTGCATTTATACAATTAATGGTTTATGTCTTCTTGAAAGTGTTTTTAGGTTGCTTTTTCCATTTTACAGTCCCTTTCCTTTGTTATATTATGATAGATATTTGAAATAGAGAGACAGAGGTGTGGGGGGGGAAGAAAGATGTTTCCAAAATTATTACATGGGAATGGTGTAACTTGTTATCTGATTTAAAAAGTGCTAACATGTTAAATGCAAGCAAGCAAAACAACCCTGCACAATTGTTACAGATATTTTTTGTGGGGTTTTTAATACGATAAATATTCTTCTGTTCAACAAAACATTTGTTATCTTTCCCTATGAATATAAAAAGCATGTTCGCAGAGCATAGACGTTAGAACAGAGAGCTTTTATTGTCAGCTAATATTGGAAGACTGATAATGTCATTAATATTATTAAAGGCCTGAAACTGCATGTGAAGTAACGGAAATTGAATCAGATGTAATGAATTACACTGAATTAAAGCCTGTTTGGGGGGGAGGGGAAGGGGAGAAATAATGAAGGTCATTCCACACACTGATTATTATGCATAATATCAAAAGACAATAGAAGCTAAGGAGAAATGTGAAGGCACTATTTACTATTATATTTACATAAAATGTTTTGAAAAAAGTATATAACAGATTCTCCCGATAAATATTTGCAAGCATGGTGACTTTCCTTGTTTGTTTTTGAAGGGTAGGTCCTCACTATCACTTGTTAGATTTCACTTAATGTATTTAATGTATATATTATAGCATGCCCTCATAATATTGACCCTGACCAACTTACACATTCAAGAAACAAATCAGACATATTGTAGGTCTGCTTTGGGTAGCTTTGCATTGCAAACTGAATCATGGTATCACAATCCCATTTAACTTCTCAGAAATATTTGCTTTCTCTTTGAATCTCAGTGGCTCATAGTGGCAACACCC
>NW_015386537.1:912307-945709 GCF_001527695.2 Protobothrops mucrosquamatus
ATCTAAAAGCAGCAGCCAGAATCCAGGACTCCCAAGTTGGTTTATCGGAGGAATACTGGCTTAGAAGAGGAATCCTGAGGGCAAGGTGTTAGGATCAGTGTCAAACAGCACAAACTTCTGCCTTTTTTTAAAAAACGAAATTAGATATCATGTATTCTAATTGCTTAGGTCAAGTTGTACAGAATGCCCAAGTTGCCAAGTTCTCTTTTAACTAAAAGACAACCCATGGTATCTAACAAGTGATAGTGACATGTGATAGTCACTCTGAAAAGTGATAGTGCTTTGTTATCAGCGCTGAGCTGAAGCAACTTTCAAAAACAAGCAAGGAAAGTCACCATGCTTGCAAATATTTATAGGGAGAATCTCTTATATAATTTTTTCAAAACATTTTATGTAAAGACTCATTAGTCTTTCCTTTAATGAGTGATAATAATTTGAAGTCCTTTCTTACAATATTTTTACAACTATTAACATTTTTCTTATAGTTTTAATAAAAAAAATATAAAGCTATCTTTGTGTGGTTGGCTCTGATCTTACACCCTCAAATGTATTTTACTTCTGGAACCATCATTCTCAGTCAATATAAAAATGTTACTATATAGGATAAGCATATCTGGATCACAAAAATCTAGAAGACCAATAGATGCCAACAAAGAAAACGTCCTGGATCTCTTTGTTACTATTTCTTAATCATCAAGATTTTTTGCAACCCAACTATGGAAACCCTCCTAATCCATGTAGTTTTATGGAATTAAAATGCATTTGAAGTAACAAATGAACTTTAATAAATTAGGCTGAAGAAACACCAAAGCTGTTTTAGTCATAATTTACTCCTTTAAGGAATTTTGTAGGAGCTGAAGTTGAAAGGTTTTCTTTGAGTAGATCTTAGATTCCACAGTAGAATGCTTTGGATTCAGAGCTTCTGTCTGATATTAATTGAAAGGACTGTTCTACTGATATTCAGAAAACATAAATATCACTTAGATTTGAAAAATAACATTTTCCTCTTTCTTATACTACAAGATGATGATGCCAATGATGATGATGTTGATGTTAATGATGATGATAGCTTGTTGAAAGATAGTTTTTAATTCATAAAGCAAAGGAATAGTTATTTCTGGAAAAGTAGTGTCTGCCACCTACTTTTTATCAAAAGAGCCAGTTTTCCCACTGAGATTAAATAGTAGGTTGGGAGAACCTAGAATCAAGTCCCCATTCAATGACTGATCTGAGGTTACAACTTTTTTTTGTTTATCATAAAGCTAATGGGATGGAAACTCCTAAATGCCATAAATACACAGAGAAATAAATAATAAATACTGCTATTGGGAATAATCAGTGCTTATGCCCCAAAAGTAGAGTAGGCTCATTAAATTCTGTTAATTTCTAAGAAAGTCTCTAGGTGAAGATCAGAGGTTTTCCTCAAATCACAGGCAATTTAGAGGCTAGTCATTGGTAGCCTCACATTACAATAAACAAAGACATACATCCAGCTATGCAGTTACTAAAATTGTTGGACGAGCAGGCACAAAAATAGCCAGGGAAGTAATTGAAGTCTGGGAAACGGGGTCCTTATCAGTGAACAAGAGTGCTGATTTACCACCAGCTTATCAAGTACTTAAGAGGTGAGGGTTTAACAACATAAGGAAACAACATCCAAGACTTAATAGCCAGCCATCAACACCCCAATCAGCAGCTAAAAAGCCACACATAACAGGGACCATATAAACACCACACATAGAATAGCCCAAAACATACACTCTGCTAGAGAGAAGTTCCCTGAAGATGGGATCCACCATGAGTCCTACAGCTTGGAAGGCTAAACCTCTTATCTGGGTGACCGACACAGATTATATCCTGCAATTTAGGGGCTATTGCTTGAATTTATAATATGCCAGCTAGCTATTTTTTTGTTTTTGTTTAAAAAGACATTGTCTAAGGATCTGACCATACAAGCATTTAGCACCACTTTAGCGAGACTTATATACTGCTTTACAGTGCTTTATAACCCTCTCTTAAGTGGTTGCCTTATTTTACCAATGTCCTCATACAAGCATTCAGCACCACTTTAGCAATAGGACTTAGACTTATATACTGCTTTACAGTGCTTTATAACCCTCTCTTAAGCGGTTGCCCCATTTTACCAATGTCCTCATTTTATGAACCTTGGAAGGAGGGAAGGTTGAGTCAGCCTTAAGCCGATCAGGATTGAGGGAACTGAACTCTTGGCAATGTGAGTAGAGTTAGACTGCAATACTGCATTCTAACCACTGCACCACCACGGTCATACTTTAGGTATTGATCTGAGCATTGCAGTGTTTTGATACAACAAACATGTGTCTCCCCCCCCCCCCCGGATCTGTAGCCACTTATTTGAACCTGGATCAAAGCAGTTTTTTCTTTTGATTTGGAGCTGTGCAGAGCTCATGACCATCTGTTCTGAATTTGGCAGATATCCTTGCCTCACCCAGTTGCCTGGACACTAGTCTTTCCTCCTGGCTGTGGAGCTCTGCTCTTTTACAGCATCTCTCCTTTTCTTCCCAATTCCAACTGCTGGGGTCAGGATTGCAATTGCTAGGAAAATACCTGGCTGCAGAAGATGCTGACATGCTGTTATTTCACCATCACAGCTCACCATGGATGTTATATACAATAATGACAGCTTTACAACTTCAAACAAGTTGCTCAGATTTTTCAGCAAATGGCCAAATGCACCCAGCTTGTACTGAATAGATGGAGAAGGGGGGATGCTCTAGCAATTTATTTCATTGGTGTGGAGTGGAGTGGAGGAAAAAGGGGATTTTAGTTTCCAGATCCTTGCAACAATAGTCCAAACAAGAGAAGCAGAGGTGAAATTGACAAGATTCTGGCCTGGCTAGCATCAAGTTCTTCTTAAAATTTTTGATTTTTCATAAAACTGCTTCTATGAAAGGTGCAGGGGATTCCCAACAATTTTTTCATCTTTGCATGGCATGGAAGTGAAAAAAACAATCTTTGTTATTCCAGGATAAATGATCACTAGCTGGGTTACCCGAGGGACCGCCTTTTTCCAAATTACTTCTGCCCATCCCATCAGGTCCAGCAGGAGAGGCATGCAGTCTGCAATAGAGGTTCAGCTGATAGGACCTAGAAGCACCTAGAAGCCAATAGCATCTGTTTTCTCTGGAACGTCATCCTTCCTGCGATGAAGTTAGACCCAACCCTCATAATCTTCTAGGGGAAAAAAAGGTTTTTTTCCCCCAGTAATAGACAACCTGAATGGTAACTATATTATGTGCAATATTTTCTCACTTGTGGTCTTATGTCATGCAAGATTATTGTTTTAATAGGTTTTCAAAGTGTTTTCATTCTTGGTTTTATTGTATGCCACCCAGAGTCACTTGTATGAGATGGGTGGTCATATAAATTTCAGAAATAGATAAAAGCACAAACTGGGTAGGAACTCTGAATTGAATGCCTCCAATTCAGACAAACAAATTAACAATAAACAACAACCTAATCAAAGAACCACTTAGAGCACTTCCACCAACACTGATAAGACAAGCATATATAAAGAGAGCAAACCCCAAACCCTTCGAACACTGATTATGTTATCTAGTTTGGTAATAAAATGTCTGCAAGAAAACAACCAAGTTCAGAGAGTATCAAGGTATCCCACAGAATGCCTCTTGCCTTCTCCTAAAGGTGATCTTAAAAGAGTGCTGGTTGGATTGTAATGATCTTTGTGTGATTACAGCACTCTAGGACCAGGAGAAATCAAGATGCCATTGGATGGTTTGTAGGGTGATGGGAGCAAATAGAAATGATTGTAGAAATGCTCTGAATCTTATATCTTGAGGAATGTTCTTAAATTTTACATTTAAAATTAGAGAAGGGGAAGAGAAAAAACAGGAAGTAGGACAAGGCAACTAGCACACCCTCTGTCTCACTCTGGATTTAGAGATATGTGTACCATATCACTCATTTGAAATGTAAAATTTCAAGGAAAATCAACTTCTCAAAACAGGACAAACTCCATTGCATGTTTATGAAGAGTAAAAAAAAAAACTGGGTGAAATACTAAACATTAATGACAGTGTTTTATCTGACATAGAAACAAGTAAATATCAGATACCTAAATTAAGGGCAAGGGGACCTTCAGAGTTAAATTTTCCTGTGGAGGTTTCACCAGAAGATAAAAAAGATTGTTGGTTTTTTTGTTGAATATAATAATGTGCTCGTTCAAACAACTTTGTTGGAAATTTTCCAAATGAAGCAATTTTATTTATCAGTAGATACTTTTTAAATCTGAAATGAACTTTGGAAGGAGGTAAGGTTGAGTCAGCCTTAAATCTGAAATGAATAGTCAAATTCAAAGGTATAAATAGCATTGTAAGTTTTAAAACTGTATAAAATGTAACTTTTAGCACAACTGTCTTCTACATATACCTTTAGTATCTTATATTCTCTAAAAGGGTCATTATAAATAAAACAAAGACTCTATAATAGCAGATGTTAAATGATTATTTAAATCGATGACCAGAATTAAAATTCATGTGTCCAATTTTTGCTTTTGTAACTATAAGCACTCCAAAAGAGAAGTATAAATGAAGGTGTAAAGATATAGGAGTTTCTGATGAAATGTTTGAAATTGTCTATTCTGGTATAAATTTGTGGCCAAGAAAAACTGATTCTATTGTTGATTGATGCTATATTTTTATCTCTTTTTCTCTCTCTTTCTCTATCTATCTATCTATCTATCTATCTATCTATCTATCTATCTATCTATCTATCTATCTATCTATCTATCTCAACAATATGTACTGAATTGCTCCCTGTCAGGAATGAATAGGGCCTATTCTCATGCTGTATTTTTATCTCAATGGGTGATAAAATGTGACTTGCAAACAAAGCTGCCAAGCCAGTATTTTTTTTAAAAAAATGGCTTCTTGATTAGGAATGGGGAAATGATCCTCTCCAGATTTTCCCTTTGAAGTTTAATGAAGTAACTGATGAGATTTTATTTATTTGTTTTCATTTATATAACTGCCCATCTCAGCAAAGTGACTCTGGGCAGCTAATAACACTTAAAACCAGGAAACAATACCAGGAAACAAATACATGCCCAATAGCAACACAACTATTTCATAGTTTGGAGCAGGGCTTTTTTTCTCATAGAACGCCCAGAACAGAGTTCTGGCACCTTTTTTGGATGGAACCTTGTAGGGTAGGCAAGGCGGGTTGTATGATGTGTGTGAGTTCCGGCACCTTTTTTTTTTTTTTTTTACAAAAAAAAGCACTGGTGGAGGCTAAATCAATTAGTTAGTTGGAAGGATGGGAATGATATAGTAACTCAAGGGAAAAAACTAACTAATAGTAAGTCACAATCACATATCACAACATGGAGCTAATGGGAAAAAAATAAGGATTTTTTTTTCCAATCCAGTAACTTATTTCCTACTCTTAAGAATGGACTCAGCCATATTAGCTTGACCACAAGGATTCTGATTTAATTGCAGATGTATAGAGAGATTTATTGATTGCTGAATCACGTATTTTAATTCCACCATGGATGTTTTATATAAGTGTCACAAGTATTAGGGCAAGGATTTTGTTTGTTTTTTATACTGTGGTGGTCCAACTGCTACCCTTTATCACATATTTGAATCCTGCACATCAACTTTCTACTCCAGCTAAATGAATATTTATTCTTAATTAATCCACCCCAACCTCGTATCCAGGATCTGGGTGAATTTAGCACATGCCCTTGGTGACCTTCACATTTCATCAAGGCTTGTTAATTTAAGGTATTAATTATTTAATTTTTAATTAACCAGGAAAGCCTTATGAGGAGAAGTAGTTTGAAAGACCTCCAATTTGCTTTGCTTTTAACCGATACACATTTGCATTTGCAGCAAACATCATAACAGAATAAGTATTGTTTCTTACCTCCCACACAGGAGGGAATTGGGTTAGCTATAATTGGGCAACTTAAAATCTGCTTGCTAATTAATAGGAGGCATCTTGCTGTATGATTAGAACGTGTTTAATTAACCTGACTAACAGTGAAGACCTAATTGGAATACATTTTCAGAGTTTTATTTGGAATAATCAAAGTGGGGGGAGAAAAAAAAATTGACGTTGATGAGAGGCAGATTTCACTACCAAACATTAAAATGTGATTTGTACAAATGTTGTGCCTTAATGTGAAAATCACTTGGCAAACCCAGTTTTCATATAACTACCATAGCTGATTCTAACAAGAACTAACACTTTGTGCTTCATGACATTTAAAATGCTAGTAAAAAGTCCCCATATTGCATATCTTAATGTGATTTTTTTAAAATCTTCAGCTATGGCAGTCTATGAATTAGTGATCCTATAGCTGTGTCTGGCTATAAGTTGTACAACCTAAATATATGCTTAGTTATCCCAGAGCATCTTTATATCCATTTATATCTTTTATATGGATTAATGATGCTAATCAATTGATCACAGGGAAAGCCATATTCTTTGGTTGCAACAAAATAGCCAAAGGTCAAGTGGCTGTTTTAGTTATTTATTTTATTTTATTTATTTATTTTTAATGTGGTTGTTTAAAGCCACATTAACCAATGGGTTTGGGATATTCCTCTCCGTGGCATCATATTTGTACCCTTTTTACATGGAAAAAAATGTTGACCATATACATACAGTGCAAATAAGCGTTCCTAGCAGATATTTAAGATTGATTGCGTTATTTTGCTCTCTTATGCTATGCATTTCTATAACAGCTCTCTGTTTTAGAATACGGAGAAAGATCGGAGTTATCAAAATGCAATAGAATTATTTTCTGTTCCTCTCTTCTGCTTCCTTTGGGGTGCAGAAGGAGTCCCAGAAGTTGTAGAAGTATTGCCATAACATTTCTTTTACACCAACTGATTGTCCTCTTGGCAAGGTCATAACTTACCATGGAACATAAATAGATATATAAATCCTTGATATCGTTGCTGTTATCAAACAGCACATATAATAGAGACACAAGAGTCCAGCATCTTTGCCCACAATAATTCCAAATGCCAACTGTGTCCCCCATTCTATACAGGTTGCCCTATTAAAGCTTGTAATAGAATTGTCAATGAATCAATTTATTTTTAAAAAAAGATCTGCCATGTCAGGCTGTCAATTTCTCTTAAATTGTTGCCTAGCAGAATACTCATAAAGTCTCTCAAGTTCCTATGAATATTATAGCAATGCTTAAAAGTAATCAGATTGGGCCAGTATGCCATAAGAGGACTTTAGAAATGTTTGAAAAAATCTTTCTATATACCATTCTACAGTACAGGGGAAAGAAAAACTGAGCATCCCTTCCAAATGAAGTTGGAAAAAGAAACTGCCAGGGTGTGGAGGGAATATTATTTGTTCAACAAATTTTGGTTGAGTTTTTGAGAAATCATAAAACCTAGGAATACAAAAATCTAACATTTTGGAATCAGACCATGCTGGAGAGAAGATCTTCTCTTTTGGACAATATCAATATGGCTGTTCCATGTGGGTTCTAATCTAAAACAGCATGAGTCACTTCCAAATTGACTGGGATTAACTACTGGATTATCCCTGGAATAGCTGGATCAGTTTGGTCCAGAAGAGGAACAGAATCTTTCAAACTTCTCTGGAACATTTCATTTCAGGAATATTAATAAAATATCTTCAGAACCCATGATAATTGCTGTTTGTTTGTGTTGGTGTTTGTGATGTTGGTGTTGTGTTCTTATACCTAGAGATCTTGCAAGGGATGGGGGAGTGAAGATAGCGGCCAATCAGTAAGCCAAATTGTTGAAAGAAAGAAGCAACCATTATGTACACCATTGCATCTAGATCAGGGGTGTCAAACTGCCGGCCCGCGGGCCAGTTTCATCATACCGGAGCCGTGCCCACCCCATTGCCGGCAATGGCAAAAAAGCTCTGATACGTTGCGCGACGTCACGTGACGTCGCGAGTTTGACATGTCTAATCTAGATAGTCCCATAAAGTTGCTGTTCTTCCCCAGAATTTAGCATAAAACTTCTCATGAAAGAATGGTTTTAATAGGTTTTGCACATTTTAGCAAGTGCACTGCAGAAGCACTCCAGATAGGCAATATGTTCGTATTCCACAAGGTGCAATATATAGAAGGGGGAAATTCTAAGCCCCAACTATTGTTGATCATTGTTGATTCTGGAAACTGAACAAAACCATAAGATACAGAGGTGTCTGAATGTGACTGTGTGTGTTTGTGTGTGTTTGTATGAATGAATGATAGACAGTAAGTAAAAATGATGGTGATGGGTGAATCTACTGGTCACAGATACAAGATTCCAGACTATTGGGATTCCAAATTCCAGTGTATTCCTAACTTGGCCCTGAGGCAGCCCCAGGAAAGGAAAGGAATGGTTGGTGAGTCCTTTTTCTCTGCCTCTCTTGCCGTTGTCATTTCTTCCTGCTGTTAAAATTCATTTTAATACAGTACAGACATAGATTTGCAAGAGAACCTTTGATAATACAAGCTATGGCATAGAAAGAGGGGGGGGAAAGGTCTTATCTAATCCACTTCTTTCTACATAGTGAGAAAACTACCCATATACATAGAGAAGAGAGAATGAGAGAGGAGGAAAAAAAAAGAGAAGCTAATAAGTTGAGATAAATAAAGGAAAGTTGAGTAACAAGAGTTTTGTATTTTTTTGCAGTTTGTTTCTTCCTGTTTAAATGATCGTACTATCCAGTTCAAAATTCAACTCTAAACAGACCTTTGCTCTATTTTGAAACAAAATGTGGTAGTTGGTGTTCTCGCTTATGTTGAAATATTTGTTGCTTATTTAACAGTGTTAAATAATTGTTGATGATTTAACATCCTGCGTTTTCTTTACGTGAAGAATACAACATCGTAATCATTTGGGTATTTCTCTCTTAATTTTTTGTATGATCTGTAACTTGTTCCAATTTTTAATCAAGGGTTTAAATATAGTTTGCCTCTCTCATAAAGCATGCTCATTTATATTCAGCTTGGTTGTGAGTTTTTATCACAAGGGAATAACCTTCATAACTAACGTGAGCCTATCTTATGAGAGTTACGGATCATTCCTTCCCAAGTGAAAATAAACAATACTGTGTAACTAACCACGTTATTAAAAAAAGGCTTCTTGATCTTCTTGTATTTCAAGCAATGACTATAGCTGTTAAATGATCATGTATCACACATAGGCAGATGTGACATTACTATGGCAGATTAACATATTTCAGTATGTATCCCATTTATTTCATTTTTCCACCATAAACCAGGTTTACCCATTATCTGTTTATTTCACAAACTGCCAGGAAGAAATAAGCAATCCATTTTTTAAATATAGAATGTATTCTGAAAACAAATACTGTCCAATATGAATGCTGCTGCATATTTTGTTGTGCTTCATACTATGTTTTGTATTGTTTTTAACTTGCTGTAAATCATCCAGAGTTGCTACATGGGATTGGCAGGCATATAAAGCAAATAAAAAATAAAGACACATTGTAGACCAATAAATATGCTAAAAATATATATGATGTCATTAAAGAAGCAGGGTAATTTAGGGTTAAAGTGTTGGAATGAGGTTAGGAAAACCCAGTGTCAAATTTGCTCACGGGGACATACATTCATGAGGTAATTTTGGTCTAGTTCTCAGCCAACAAACCCCTCAGGATGCTTGCAGTGGGATAAAATGAAGGAGAAAATGCAAAAAAAAAAAAAAGATGGCAATTTAACATATTATTCATTTAATATGTTAAATGGATAAAATCTAAGAGACTATAAAATGTGGGTACAAAATATTTAAGTTGCAGTCTTTTGCAGCTCCCAAAAGTGCCGCCACAGTTTCATCAATGACACAGTAGGTCAACCACTTCAATACTGAAAAAATGCAATGCTTTCTGGAACCCAGAACCGTTTAATCTATTTGGGCTTCTGAGCTTTCCATAAAACTTCACTGCCATAGTTTGTTTTTATTCTTTTCTGCATTTCATGCAAGAAAATGGGAAGAGCAAACTCATACAGTACAGCCAAATGTGCAAGACAGTTGTTAAGTGAGTTTTGTCCCATTTTACAACCTTTCTTGCCACAGTTGTTAAAGTGAATCACTGCAGTTGTTAAGTTAGTAATGTGGTTAAGTGAATCTCGCTTTTCCATTGAGTTTGCTTGCCATAAAGTGGCAAAAGATGATCACATGACCCAGGATACTGCAACTGTTGCAAATATGAGCCAGTTGCCTAACATGTGAATTTTGATCACATGACCATAGGAATGCTGCAACAGTCATAAGTGTGAAAAACGGTCATAAGTCACTTTTTCTATGCTGCTGTAATTCTGAACGGTCACTAAATGAACAATTGTAAGTTGAGGACTACCTGTAATGACATCACTACAAAGATGCCAGTTTTCGTTTGTTCCCATTAAAAAAAACTGGTGGAAAATTATTGTACAGTTGTTTGCTTTTCGGTTTTAGAGGTGTGATCTCAGGGACTTCCATGATCTCCAAAGAAGGGTTCAGGTGTTAAAGGCAGCCCAAGAATATGCGATTGCCTGAAGTGTCTTATCTATATTTGGGGGGGGGGTGTTGAATGAATGGCCCAGTTATAATGCTATGCAAGGGCAAACCCCCCATGCGGGGTCAACCAGCAGTGGATGTGAAAGAACTATAATAAGGATGAGAGAGGAATTCTGGGAGTTGAAATCCACAAGTCATAAAAGGGCCAAGGTTGAAGACCCCTGATTTAGATCCTTGAGGCTGCATGGATACATAAGCCATTTCAACATATACCTCGGGAAACAAATTGGCAAAGTATAATGTTCAATCACATGGCAAGCAATGCATTCACTAAACAAGGAATGTGTCATGCCTTATATCGTTGCAACACATTTAAATATGTTTTGAGTCTCAATGGAGTCTCAACTTTAGAAAAGGTAGTGTGAATGCTTTCCCATCCTATTTCTGTTTGTTAAGGAATGAAAGGCATTTTGCTGTTTTCTTTTCCCCACCACCATTGCCCCCCTTGAAATGTCACAAGCTTTGTTTTATTATTATCTAAGTTCATGGCAGAATTTTATATTTGTTTGATTATCTTCAGTCAAAACTTCAGCCATTTTATTGAATTTCTGTGTAGTGGGAAATAAATCAGACAAATAGAATCTTGTTCTTTTAGTAACTTGATAGTCAGCCTGTCTCTTCGGATTTATTGAGCTGCTAATTAAAGGTCATTAGGAAATTTACGATAGAAAAGCATATCAGAGTCAGTGAAAACTCTGTTGTTCAGTTTCCTTACAAATATACAAGTAAAGTAAAATAGTACATTACCATTTGACCCAGACTCGCTTCCAGTGATAATTGATAAAATGTCATTTCTAACCTTAGAACTAAAGATATACATTCATTTAGGTAAATTTCAGTATGCACCTGTATCTGAAATGACTTTGACAGATTTCATCTTTAAAGATCATTCAGAACAAACACCCATTCTGATTAGTTAATTACTATTATGTTTAATTTGTCTATTGCAAACATTTTTCTTTACAGAGAGAATAAATCTTTCTTTATGAATCAGTTCAGCATGTGTCATTCTTCCAATAAGCTGGATGGGTGTTTTATTATTTATTATTTTTACTATTTTAAAAATAGTTGTCGGATTGCTTCATTTTTACAGATGGGGAAAGGTTCCAGAGATGGACAGTGGTTTTTTTTTTTGCTTTTCTTTGGAAAATAATTCATTGGCACAACTGAACTGTAACTCCACAATATCCCTGAGCCTGAATTAGATTTCCAAAGGCAGTTCTTCAATAAAACCTTTGTGATTTTCACATATACACAACAAACTCCTGCAAACCCTTCTCCCTCCTGAAATCCAACTTCTCTGCTTGCCATTTTTAGTACCTAGGTCTTTAGGGTTATAAGTGATCCATTTTCTCCAATTTCTCACTCTTCCAGGCCATTTGCCTATAAATGATAAAATAAAATGTGTTCCTGGCAAGTAGAAATTTGGCCTGTGATGCATTAAGAACTCATTCTGACTCCATCTGTCTCTGAACTTCAGATATTTTTTTTCTAGCAATCCTATAACAATGTCATAACTCTATAATTATACAATAATTTTTTTTTATTAGGTCACCTTCAGTGCACTCCTGATTTTTTTCCCCCTTTCTTGTAATGAATTCTAAACTTGTCACCAAAGAGCAGGCTCTTCTGTTTCTTTCTGCCAACTTGTGGAGTGGCAGGCATGTTTTATGACATTGCATCATAAAAGAAGAAATGTGAAAACAAAAACAAAAACAAAAAAAACCCCACATTATTAACAGGCTTATTTGTTTTTTTTGTTTTTACCTGTTACAGGAGTGTTTTGCCAGTACATTGCAGCCAGGAGCTATACAAATCAAAAGCCATATTCAAATAGTGCTGTAACAGTTCTTATTAATATACAGTATCCCTCCTGGATATTTATTGCTGCAGTATCACTTGCAGCTTCCATGGATCAGTTTTCATTGCATCTTATTAGCTATCAACGATTATTATTTGGCTGCGGTGTTTGCAAACTATAATTCTTCCCCCTTCTTATCTTTTATTTATGAGAAGATATCAAAGGAAAAGGAGCAAATTATGCATTGTTTTTGGTTGGAGGAGTTTTGTAGGCTCAGTAAATTAACCCTGCTGCCGCACAGCAGACTTCAGCAGTCTACTGTGACTGCACCTGATCTCCTTAATTCCAAAGTAGGTAGGATGATGGCAGGATGAGAGCTTACTACGTACTGCCTCCTGGCAGATAGGGCTCTATAAAAATATAAATATATATCCTGTATATATAAACCCAAGCCCAGAAAGTAGTTCTGAGCTGTGTATCTGAGAAAAAATTTTATTTGAATTCAAGGCTACCCTATAAAAATTAATTTCCAAATCAGAGAGGATACCTTGTTTATTTGTCACACTTAACCCAAGGCTAAAGGGTAAATTGCTCGTATGAGTCATAAGTAAAGCTGTAGACTTAATTATTAATTAAATTGACTTTGCTAATATTTGTATCTGAATATGTCAGGGAAAGAATGGGTGCTAAATCCACTTTCTTCTGTTTTGGGGGGATTACTAGCCTTAACGTAAACAATGCATTCAACTCATATGGGTGGTTTGAATATTAACACAAGTATGTTTGGAGGACTTTTTCCATCAGGTATAATGACACATTAGCATCGTGAATACTGATATCTCTTCCTTTCCTTCTCGCCTGGATGTTGGGAAGTCTTTTTCATCAGCCCACCCACTATAAGCAGGCTTACTTAAAGCAAAAGTGATGGAAAGGCCACTTCTTGGCCATTATTATGTGGAGGAGGAAGAAGGAGGCCATACAATAACTGATCCAGACCTCACGCTGCCCTACTGCAATGTTTTGTATTAAGTGGAAAAGGCTGTTTTATACGGTCTGTTAAGCAATGATCGGTAAATCACTAGACAGCAATACAGTTGTTGCTTTGAATGGAGACACCCATGAGAAATAAATCTTGGCAATCAAAAGTTGCTTTCTCTTTGCCTGCTTGCTTGTTTCCTTGTATATAAAATGGGTATTGCTGCCTCAAAGAGTATTTGCCTCTTCCAAAGTGAAAAAGCTACAGGAGGTTAATTGTCTTACTGTCCATTTCGATGCAACATTTTGACACACCATGTTTTTTTGGAAAATGGTTAGACAATATGTATGTGTGCGCACTAAATATACATACATATGTGCATAGTGAAATAAAGCTACTTAATTAATTGTGCTTTGGAAAATATATTTTAATTACATTCTGGCCAACCAATTTGTCTCAGGGCTGTATATGTTTTCAAAAGATAACACAGATTCTCACCGTGCATTGTTGACATTTACAAACGGGCAGGCAATTATAACATGGCAATTCTCACATAATCTGAATTTCTTGTTCTTTTAAATATGGGTTTGCTAGATATGCTTTGAATACAACAGGAAGAACATTCAGCTTGGAAGGAGGTTTCATCAAAGAAATAGTTTTTTTTTTAATGTTCATGAACCATCGCCCTGCTGATTTCTATGGTTTAGCTTTAAGATATCACTATTCTAATGCTTTTAATATTTTCTGCATATCCCTTCATTGTGCAGATATTATACATCTACTAAGAATTCTGATGAAGTTCAGCCTGAATGAGCTGCAGGGGTTCAGAGCTATTAAAGAATTAGCTTATGGCTTTTTCATAGAATTTAATGTATTATTTCTTTCTGTTGTATTTGAAGAAGGCCTTGATTGAGAGCTGGGTACTTTGGAGGGCCATAACCCTTTTTTTCTTAATAATAAGAAATAGGACATAATTCAGATTAATTCCCCATTTTTTTTTCTAAAGCGAGGCTACAACAAGCTCGCCTAGGATGTCAGTTTTTTTCTTTTAAAGCATTCTTGGATCAAAACATGGTACCTGATAAAGCTTATATGATAAGTAAGAAACATTGGATTCTTGCTGCTGATAATATCTATGCTGAAGTGTGAATCTCATGTCTTATTGACACAGTGACCTAGTTGTAGTATCCTAGACTACTTGGTACACAGTTAGAATGGAAATGCGACTATACAGAGAGTGAAAATGAACTCCTTGTGCAAACAAATTATATTTTTTTGCTGAACATTTTCAAAAGTAGCAATTAAACCTCATTGGAATTATATTTCTAGCAAAACATATTTAAAGCAGTTTTAGCAATCAATCATAAAATAAATCAGAATATACAGTCACATTGAAAAATGTTAACACATATCTGAATACTCTTACAGTATTCTATCATTTAATGAGACTGGTTCTGGGATGAACCAAAGGGGTTAGTCAATCTATTTTAATTTACATTGCTGATTTCCTGTCTCCTGCCTAAAAATGGTGAGGCGCCGAAATCTGTCAATGGTTGGGGGCTAGAAACAGGATTGGAGGCCACTTTCAGCTATGGGGCAATAAATTGTCCACATCAGATATAAATAAATACATAACTGGTTATTCTAATTTAAATTAATTGGCTATTCTAATTTAGACTGTTGGAAAGAGAAACCATGGAGAAACACCATTTGGGTTTGTGCATAATCAGAACTGGAAATTTGCCCCTGTGAACCTTAATTTGATCATGGCCTCTGAGAGGTGTGGAGATCTTTCACACTGAAACAAACAAATCACACAGTGATTAACACTTTTTTAACTTTATGCCAGCATTATACCAAATTCAACTTAACAGATTCTTCTTTAGTTTGAGAGAGAAACGGAAAGAGGGAGAAACAGAGAATGGAAGCAAAAAGATTATAACCAAAGTCAAGCATCAAACCAAACTTTCACTTACCATTATAAATGAATATTCTAGAATCTGCTCACTGCTCAGTGGAGCAGAGATTTTACACATGCTGTCAGGCACCCAGTATTGTTTCTTGCCAACCTCAAATGAAAATTCAGCAGAACTGCCTGAGCAACTTGAGTGAGCTGAATGATTTGTTCTTTTGTTCTGCATAAAAGCCCCCTTTCACTACATTGACACGAGTCCCATTTAATTCACTTAGATTCTATTGTCCTGCTTTTACAAGAGCCAAGACCACATATAGGCAAAATGAAATCTCCAGCACACACTTTCAGTTGTGTTTCTGCCAATATAGCCAGGACATCAGGCTTGTTACAGAAAATTGCTAGTGACAGTTGACGAAGAGGACGTAATGTAGTGAAATGATTAAAAAGCACACCTGTGAGCATGTTATCAATAAAAATTAAAACAGGCTGTCTCAACTGGCTTTCTCTAGCATCACAAGATGCTCACCACTTCCATGGTAATGAAGCATTTATGTCATGTAATCATGCTTTCAAAAATACCTGCCCTCCATCCTTTACCGTACTCTGTATGCAGTTGTTAACACTAATTTGTGGATTGAATGCTAAAAGGCTTCAGTTTGCAGGTGTGATCAAAGCCACCTTCTAGAGCGACAAAGAAACCGTATCAATGAAGCCTATGGTTAGTAGGCCCAGCTTGGCTTTGTTGTCAGAATAAGCTGTGGGTGGCATTGACTGGTGTTGTGGCTTGCAGAGAGACGAATATTAAGTTTTTGACTAGGTCATTCAGCCCATGCAGATGGACACTTTTCTTTCTATTACCAAACACAGGAGAGTCTTATTCACATCAATACCAGCAAGGAGTAAAACTGCATTTCCTATCACTCTATCACTCTCCAATAGGTGCTGTGACAGAAAAATATACTGCTAGAGAGTTGTTCAATGAAGTCACTCAGATTTTATCTCTTTGCCATCGTAGTCAGAAATGATTCTTCTTTTTCTTTTAACTGGTGTTTGTGTAGGGCCTTGGAAAGGCACAATGATAAATATTGTGAGTGAAATAAATGAATTTATAAATGAATAAAAAGTATCGCTACGTTCTACCTCTCTATGTTTTCCTGATTTCATAAATCCCTTCAGTATACTGCCCTTTAAGCTTTCCCTGTTAACCTTTGCCTCACCTTACATAAATATCAAATGGTACTACAGGGAAAAGTTACATGATCAGAATGGTTTAAGCAGCTCAATAAATATATCATATTTAAACCTGTCTGCAATTACTTATTTCAACAATGAATGTGTAAGGACCCACTTCATCTAACCACCCAAGAAAGCAGAACTCTTGAAACAGGCACTGTCTCAAAAGAATACTTTTATTAGGGGTCAGTGTCAGTAGGGAAGTCAAGGCGAGATCTGGGGAAAACCCCGTGCAAAAAGTATAGTTAAGCTAGCAATATTCCTCCTCCCACCAAAGTCATAATGTCCATTTGAAATCCAGCAAATCTACAGGTGGCACAAAGTCTAGCTGGCTGGTACAGTTGGCACGGATCTCAAGGTCTTCTCCAGCTTTTGTTTCTCTGCAACCATCTCCCTGATAAGGGGGACACATTCCTTTCTCAAGATGGTAGAGGCAGGAGAAGGAAAGTAGAAAGCGAAAATTATCCCAAGCAAAAGCATGCCCTCCCTCCTGCTAGCAGAATGGCAGGCCCCAAAAGTAGAATATATATGTAGGAGAAACAATGAGGGTTTGGGGACCTGACAGAATGTCTGTTGCTATGGTCTTAAAAATTGAGATCAATCCTCCTTTGAGGGCAAGATGGTAAAATACACAAATATTTTACCAGGGCACAATTACATATGACATAGAAAATTTATGAATAATATCCACTTTTCCTATTCAGCTCTTTCCCATTGCTCTAATTAAAATACTCACAAACATACACTGTAAATTCAGCTTTCTTTCTTTCCTTTTAAACTTTATTAATATGGAAAATAGTGGATCTTCCTAATATCTAGTTTGGTGTTAAAGTGTAGCTCTTGAAAGAATAAAGAAAAAGATGTAGATAAAAAATTATTGAACGTTAAAGAAACTATGCTGGGTTTCTTCTCAATGCATTTTTGATAACTTTGTTCTAAACAAGAGTTGAAACGCTGAGGGCTGTGAAGATATGAACTTGAGCTATATAAATCTTAACATCAAAATAGAAGTATTTTGTAATGCAAACAATTACTAGAATTAGAATTACTAGAAGACCTCCAAGGTCCCATCCAACCCTATTATACTGTTACTATTACTGTTAGATTCTTACTTCAACCATATGGATATTTAACTAGCCTATATGAAACTAGTCACTCTTAAAATATGCATGAAAGAAATTATTCTTTAACTTTCTTTCAAGTTAATTACAGTAAGAAATCATCATCAGTCCTATGCACCAATGAAAAAAATGAATTATTGCTTGAGTAAATTAAAATCTCACATAATTGAAGTTTATATGTTCCCAGTCAAAAGATGAGATAAATAAAGGCACCTTTTATCTGACTTCTGAGAGGGACTATTCCTCCTCAACTTTGATAATAACATACACAGAATTTACAGATAAGATTGCAGTATATGTGAAAAATTAAAGTAAGCAAATGATGATAAAACAATGAGTTGGCTAATTTCCTCCAAAATATTTCTCAGGGAATGGAGTCAAAAGCTGCCTTTAAATTAAAAAATTTAAAGAGTTCCATTCAGAAGTCTACAGTATTTTTCTGCCAAGTCATGTAATATTAGCCACTGATTCATTGTTAAATGTTTATCCCTAAAAACTGCCTGTTATGTCTAATCCTATAATTTGTGGCAGAGAAGAATAGCATAGAGTTTACTAGTTATAGAAAGAGAACTAATTGGATAGTAATTGATAGGATCTCCTCTGTCTCCTTTTGTATATATTGGGGAAATGATGGAATTGAGTCAGTTTTTAGGAATCATCATGTAGGAATTTATCTAATACTGAATCCTACCATGATGGTTATCTTTAAGAATTTTGGAGAAATTAAATCCTTGCCAAAATTATCAATTTATTATTTTATATGTTATTGCATGTTTATTTGTACAATAGTTTATGAAAGGTTGTGCCTCCCATGTTTTAAGCCACCATCAGATGGCAATGCTGACACATTAGAAACTCTGACCTATTCTTTAGCAACTGTTTCTTTCACTTCAGCTGATGGAAAATTGCTGTCAAAAAAGATTGGGTTGCTGTTGTTTGTGGAATGGAAGCCTACGCTCTTATTTTCTTTTAGCTGCCATAGAAGACCAATTGAAGTTTGCTGCTGAATGTAGGTTGATTATGGTTAAATATTATATATTTACTAAGAATTGTACATCACAAGGCAAAAAAAAATGAAATGAATTGTAAATTAGGCAGTCATATACATTTATTTAATAAAACAAATGAATAAGTAAGATATGCAAACTGAGAAGCACTGATTTGCATGGTTAGATATGAAGTGGGATGGCCTTTGGTAGCAATTGAAGATGTTCACATCAGAAAAGTTCTTGAACTGATTAAGGACAATCAGCAAATTATTCAGATAGAAATCGCTGTAAGCTTGGCATTTCACAGGATCATATGGGTCATATTATTGATATTCTTCACTATCTGAACGTTTGTGCAAGATGAATTGCTTGCATGCTGAAAACAGAAATAAAAGCTTCAAGAGTTAAAATTTTCCTAGAATTGTTGTCATGCTTCAAGAATGAAGGTGATGAATTTCTTTACTCTATTGTGACAGCTGACAAAGCATGGACTCAGCATTATGACCCAGAAATTAAGTGTCCATCCATGGAATATCATCATAAATCCAGTAAATGCAGAGTTCAATAGGAAAACTCATATTTTGTGATCCAGATGGTGTTAGTTACATGGATTTCTTTGAACCTGGCACCACTATCAATTCAAAACACTAGACTGCAACACTCAAAACTTTGAAACATCTATTAAGCAGAATTTGGAAGGACATGAACGAAATTTTCATTTGGCATGACAATGCTAAGACCCATGCAAAGAGACAGCTGCAGAATTCAACCTTCTTATCCCATCCTCCATCTACTCCTTATTTCATCCTCCATCTACTCAGACTTGGTACCATGCAGTTTTCATCTTGTCCCAAAATTGAAGGATTACCTTGTGAGCATCTCTTTGACTCAAATGAATTGGTGGAAAGGTCTGTTAGGATCTGATTGAAGAGGCAGAGATGGCTTTGGACACAATAGCTCTTAAGAAACTTATCCATTGTTGGCCATAGTGCACAGCAAACTTTGGTGATTATGTGGAAAAGTAATTATAACAAAAAGTGCTTGTTTCAATGATTATTTTCCTTTTTCATTTCTTAATCCCTTTTTAAACTAAAGTTATGAAATTTTACTGTTTCTTTGATTCTTGTATTTATTGCTGGTATTTGTATGCTGCATGCTCAAGAGACTAGGTGTTTTACAATATGTAACTTAGAATACAACCACAAAACAATATGTCATTAGAAATGCAATCTGTAACACAGAAAAAATATAATTAAAATCTTCGTGGCTGAATTCCCTTGGAAAGAGAGCAGTCTTTATCACTTTTCAAAAACAGGGCAAGGTAGGGACAAACTGACCTCAGAAATAACACTGCTTCACCAGGAAAGGGTTGTTATGAGAAATTTATTTTCTGGATCTCATTCCTCATGGTGGAATGCTGCTAAAGTCAACCAATTTTCCTAGAAAGGACATACTTCATGGTAGGCTCCACTGTTTGTGACTATGAAGTCATTGTTGATGAGTTCATGTAAAGCAGGGGTCCCCAACCCCCGGTCCATGGACCACTACCGGGCCGCCACATGCCAACAAGTGATCCGCACAAACAAGCAAAGCCCCATCCGCAAGATGCAGGCAGCACACAAAACCACACACCCTCCGGTCCATGGAAAAACCTCTCTCCACAGAACCAGTGCCTGGTGCCCTAACCCTTAAACTCCATTACCATAGCAAAAGGATTCATGAATCCTCATATCTATGTCTATTACTAATGTATATTACACAGAAAAATAGATGGCTAGTACTACTTTTTGTATGTGCATTCATGAGCTTGGTCACAAACATTAGAGGAAGGAGATTGATTTCCCCCACAAATGGTTAAAAAGTTGATCTAGGAGCAAGGAGAACAAAATTGTTGTCTGCTCTCAGCCATGTGGAAGTGGGGATGGTGGTTCATGGCTAATTATTCTTTTTTTCACCCTTTTTGATGCCCAATTATAAATGCCCCCAGGGGCCAGCACTCATGAGAGATTTCCAAGAAAGAGCTATCACAAGCTTTCATTTTAAAGGTAAAAGCATACAGGACACACAATGCTCCCTGTGAAAGACAGTATGTATCTATGCTATTTTCTTCCATGGCATGTCTGTGCCAAGGGACTGGTTTGTAAAGCTCTTAATTGGCACGTTTCTTGTTCTACACACTCTTTGATCGAATAGTCACTTTACGGGAAGGACACTTGAGGAGTCATAGAAACGTGGTCCGTATTGGAGTGAGACGTAAGGGTCTATCACAGACACGGTACGACACAAACAATGATAAAAATTATAATTTCAAGTACGTCACTAATTTGTAACGTAATCGAACCAAGTCTCACTACACTAACCTACCTCACAGAGGCTATGCTGGAGAAACTGGGAAGATGAATGATGTTTTATACTGTGTTAGATTCTTAAAGGGAGTCAGGAAACAAATAAATTCATATCTAATGCTTTACCATTTTAAAACATTATCTCAGTTCCCAAGTTGCTTGCCATATAACAAGCAGGAGAAGCTGGTCATTTATAAAACAAATTATGTTTTGTTCTCTAACACATGAAGACTTCTGGCTTTACTTCAGTGTTGGGTGCCTTTAGATTTCTTTTTAATTTTGTTGCACTTATGTGATTTTGTTCATTTTTTCAGGTTCCCCACCAGCTCATACACATCTCTTTAGACATTTCTCCAATGCCTTGCAGTCTCTCTGGCTGCAATTCCATCCTGCTTGGAAAAAGATATCTTCTCATGAAGGCTTTCCTTAAGGCTCAATTGAAGTGTGGAAAGCCAAGGAATCAATAGACCTAGAGAAATGATGATATAATGAATGAAAGCAGAAATTTATTTATTCACATCTGTCCTTTGGCCATCTCATTACTCAAAAAATATTTATTTATTAATCACATTTATATGGCTGCCTATCTCATGGAAAGTGACTCTGGGCAATATACAAATAAAATCGTAGAAATATAAACCATTATTTAAAGCATTATTTAATATGTTTAAAAAAAGCATAACTACAACAGAAAGGCAGAGGAATATTAATATCTCGTGGGGTCTCCAGGCCCACTGGCAAAATCAGGTTCCAAGGGATGAGGGCAACCTCATCTCTTGGGGGAAAAGATTCTACAGTGTGGGCACTATGGACCCACTAAATAAAGCTTCCTAGACTACAGAACTCACAATCGGCCATCCCATTGGATCAGATGGGATGGACAGATAAAAGAAGGACATTTCACTCCACTCACGAAGAAAGAGATTTTGAAAGTAATTCACTTTTTTACCCAATGGACTAATGAAAGTTAGTCACCACGGTAATGAGATATCTGAGGAAAGGTGCTGGAGTTGGAATTGGCATAAAACTAATCCTAAAATCATACAAAAACAGCAAATAATGTGATTTGCTCATCTGGAGAGGATATCTTGGGATTCCATATCATACAAAGCATATACAAAAAGAAGAAAAGGTCAAAGAACACAAGGCAGATCCAGAAGAAGATGGAGTGACAACATCTAAGATACACTACAACATTGTTAATGGTTGAGGCCACCAGAAGAGCAAGAACCAGAATTTCGTATCTCCCTTGACCCCCAAATTAATAAAAGAAGAAGTAAAGAAGTAGACGAAGATGAATATGAATCCAAGCTGGACTACAGGTAGATTTTTGATACCACCAGGGCTTTTTTTCTCATAGAATGCCCAGAACGGAGTTCCGGCACCTTTTTTGGATGGAACCTTGTAGGGTAGGCAAGGCGGGTTGTATGAGGTGTGTGAGTTCTGGCATCTTTTTTTTTTTTTTTTTTAGAAAAAAAAGCACTGGATACCACAGATTATAAATCTAAATTTTAATCAACAACTCCTTTTTCAGGGTTCTGTCAAATCATTAATTTATTCTTATAAAATAGATTCATTCCTATTCCTTTCTCGTTTTACAATTTACATTAACCTCCCCCTCCCTTTCTGTTTTGCTCTGAAATTAACACATTTCATAATACAGTCTTTTCCTTCATATGTTTAATGTCCCATCCTTCTGACACCGCAGTGTGATATATTTGTGACATGTCACAGTCTGCTTATTTTTAGACTTCTTGTTGATCTTTTTGGCAAAGCAGAAGTGTGAGACTTTCTAGAAAGCTTTTACATGACACTTTGAATAGCACCTGATGAAAGAAAACTCATCACTTTCTTTCCAATTTGGTTGAACGTAACATAAATCTGGTTTTTTCTAGTGGTGGAAATAACAACCAGATTATGGATAACAAAAGAAGTTGTTTATCCTTGAAAACAAATACAACTATACCACAAACACATCATGTGAGAATTTAAGTGATAATTGACAGAAATCAGTATTCAGGATCTGCCAAATATTGCCATATTTTATTACATTGGCTTGCCAGCTTAATTTTGAGAGAACTAACAACCTTGCCTCCTTACCTCATGCATTTTGTATATTCTCAGATATGCAGGAAATATTCCCAAATCGTTTTACAAAATCAAGGTTTAATTATACAGTTAGATCAGGTGAATATGAACTAGATAGCTGCTGATTGGTCTGCGCCATCTTCAAAGCTGACTGGAAAAATAAAACTGAAGTTCATCATACAGTATATGCAGCTGTTTATATACGATAACAAAGATAAACAGGCCCTTGTAATAAATGATACCGAAGTTTGCCACAGCACTATGCACTGCATCTGCAAAGCGTTTCAAAGGATATTAACGTAAATCTGTTTTTCCTCTGTGTTATTCTCACCACCTGCTGATCCAGGAATGTGTTTGTTATAGTCCTGTTCTTAGGCATAGGGTACTGGAGTACACAGAAGAAACACTATCCATGCCCAATCCCAGCAAAGCAAATGAAAGGTGAGATAGTCAATGCCAACTCTCTGTGCTTTAGACACTGATTTTCTTATTTTCCTCTTCTCAGTGTTGAATTTCTGCATGAGTGCCCAACAGACCTGTAAAGTAAAAAAGAAAAAGGTTGTAAGGACTGCTATCCCAGCCCCAAACACACCCACACACCCACACACACCTACCATTTATTTTTCCAGAGTTCTTTGTCATGCTCTTTCATAAACTGACAAATCAATGCTTCCAGGGGAACATTATTTTTTTTAAAGAACTGTTGCATAGTTATTTGCAAAATAGTGCATAACTTTATCTGCTTCATTATTGGATTGCATTTATTGCTTGTTCGCTTGTTTGCTAGATTTATAACCCACCTTTCTAGAATCACCTTGAAGTGGGAGGACTCTATGGCCTGGGCGAAGGTTCTTTTTCACAAATCAGATAGAGCTAGGTAGATTTATCTCAGATGATGCAAAAATGATGAAATATGTGCCGTAGTATCTCATTGAAAACATCATCCTTTACTATCTGCATTCTGATGTCAGAGACATGTGTTGTGTGGTTTGCGTCATGATAACTGCAATGAACATGCTGTCACTTGACCCGTTCTCTGCCCCCTCCCTGCTGATGCCCATGTAGGGCGAGATAAGCCTGTTGGTGAGCACTAGATAGTTTCATGCGGTAGAAAATCCAGATGAGGCTTCTTCTATGTATGCCATGAGATCAACCTATTATGTGTATCGTGGTTGACATAGAAGCAACTCAGTAACTATTGCATGCCAGGAAATCAGTCCTGAGTTTCTCTTTGATGCATCAAAACACATCTGGGAGGTAGGGATGTAGAGAATGACCACCCATAGAAAAAAGATGGACTATTTAATATGGGAGTCTTTTGTTTCTGTAGGAGTGGAGAGAAAGCCCTTTTTTCAGGTGGCTTGCAAATGGGTTTGCCTGAATTTGTGATAGATTCAGAGATGAGCCAAAGCCTGTGTTGTGCAAAGAGCAGGACCATGTCCTCTTATGGTTGCAAAATATCTGGCAAATGTGATCGTGGGAAGGGCTTCTGTTCTCAAGGTATCATTCATTCTGCTGTTTCACCCAGCACAGTGTTATATTTCTCCTGTCAGCCATTCCTATTTCAACTCATACATCCTGAATAGTTTTCTTTAATCTGTTGATATCTTTGTCTTTATGCACTTCAGTTACAATAATGTAAATATCGCCTCAACAACAATACTCAAGGACAACTTGAAACCAAGGCAATGCGAGACTTCACTTGCATAATTAAGGCTACAGGGAATCCTCAATGTACAACCATTTGTTTAATGACCGTTCAAAGTTATGATGATGCTTGGAAAAAACTGACTTAAAACCCGTTCTTGCATTTATGACTGTGAAAGTTTCAAATGAGCAAAAATTGGGTGCTTGGCAAATATTTATGACAGTTTCAGCATCCTAAGTCACGTGATCATCATTTGGGACATTCCCAGGGGGTTTGCAACAAGCAAAGTCAATGTGGGAAGCCAGATTCACCTAACAATTGTGTGGTTTGCTTAACAACCAGTGATTCATACAATGACCCACTTAAAAAAAAGGTTCTAAAATCAGGTATGATTCATTTAAAGATTGCATTGCTTAGCGTTGGAAGTTCCAGTCTAATTGTGGTTGTAAATTGAGTGTACTGTAATCTTTGCAATCTGTTCCACAAATGATTGCCTTCCTTTTGTTCACCCCTGCTATACTAGTGAAGCTAAATTCACTAATAATCCTTTAAAAATGGGTGATGAGATAGGATAATCTGAACATTTCATTTTTACTCAAGTGATACACTGCACTAAGCACTTTCTGTACTAAGCAAATTTTTACAAGAAATTTTCCTAGTGCAATTCATTTTTTGTATTGTATGCAAAATTCTGAAAAGTGCTCATTTTGGTATTTAGCTGTATTCCACTTTGCATAAAGTAGAGCACTGTTGATTTGGGAAGCATGATTGTATAAGATCATATAGAAATTGACACTGAGTTAATTGCTGAGCCATTGCTAGGTATTAGAGAAATCAATGCACATTACAGTCCTAATTGCTAGCTAACTTGCATGGACAAAAGCTTACTTTCTCCACAGATGCATAATCCAAAATCAGTAGTACATTAAGAAATGTAGTATGTAGCTGTTAATACTGTTGTTTTTATCATACAGCAAATGTTGTAGGTACATATGAAGTATGAATGGCATTCTACATAGCATCAGTTTGGTTGCAGGCCTCATGTTTGTTATTATAATAAAAAGGTGAGGATTGGCTTCCATATTTTGTTTATTAGCTAATAGACATGATTCATTACACAGTCAGCCATATGTTCAGACTAGATTTGGCATTTTTATCCACCTATTGAGTCTAGGTGTTGGGATAGGGATAGGCAGGTGTTGATATTTTATGGTGTTAGAGCTATTGTTGCAAGATGTATGCTTTTCTGATAAAACTGCCTTTTGCAATTGATTGACAGTGAATTTGTCAATGCCAATGGTGTTCAAATGGTGCTCCAGTTTTTTGGGATTGCACCCAAAGTGCTTATTACTATTGGTGCTACCTTTGCTTTCTTTTCCCACAGTTGTTCTATTTCAGTTTGCAGGTCTCTGCATTTTGTTATCTTCTCCAGTTCTTTCTCTTCTCTTCTGCTGTCTCCAGATACTGCCATGTCCACTATGTAGACTTTTGCTGCTTATTGACAATTGTTAAATCTAGAGTGCTATGAAGAAGATGCCTGTCTGTTTTAACTCCCAGAGCACTTTCGCTTCTTCATTTTCTATTACTTTCTCTACTTTATGATCTCACCAGTCCTTGCTTGGTATTCCTTCCATTGTTGCTACTTTGTCATGCCGTTGTTTGTACAGTCAGTCTGTGCAATCTTTTTGAAGCAGCTTAACCAGGTGGTTGCAGAGGTGACTCTTGGTATCTGTTGCTGTCTTTGTGTCTATGGAAATTCTCAATCTTCTCAATTCTGGCTTTGTATGCATTTATTGTTGTTGTTGTTATTATTAAATGTATTTTCTGCCTATCTCAGCATGGGGCTACTCTAAGTGGCTCACAACAATAAAAACCAAAGAAATAAAAAGGAGTTTAAACAAAGCGAAAATAAAATAATAGGGCAATAAAAGAAACAAGGGAAAAGAAAACAAAGAAAATACATCGATATGACTAGTAAGACATGTTTATAATATGCTTTGGTAAACATAATTATTTTAAAAAGAGATACACAATAAAAAGAAATGACAATAAAGACCCAATGGAAGTAACACGGAAGATGGAGAGATTTAGTTTGCCAGATCTGGGTTGCAAAACTCCCAACAATCACTAGATGGAAGTAGATTCAACATTTCATAGTTCTCCTCCACAATGTTGTGTCTAGATGGAAATGATTTCTTTGCCACAAAGACTACACTAATTTTTCCCCACAGGTCTTTACTGTAAAATTCCCTTTCTCTTTCTTATCTCTTTTGTAGTTAGACATCACATCGGATAATAATAATAATAATAATGATAAAGTTGGAAGGGACCTCAGAGGTCATCTAGTCCAATCCCCTGCTCAGGCAGGAAACCCTATACCATTTCGGACAAATGGCTGTCCAGTTTCTTCTTAAAAACTTCCAGTGTTGGCGCATTCACCACTTCTGGAGGCAGGTTGTTCCACTGGTTAATTGTTCTAACTGTCAGGAAGTTTCTCCTTAGTTCTAGGTTGCTTCTCTCCTTGATTAGTTTCCATCCGTTGCTTCTTCTCCTGCCTTCAGGCGCTTTGGAAAATAGCTTGACTCCCTCTTCTTTGTGGCAGCCCCTGAGATATTGGAACACTGCTATCATGTCCCCCCTCATCCTTCTCTTCCTTAAACTAGACATACCCAATTCCAGCAACCGTTCTTTATATGTTTTAGCCTCCAGTCCCCTAATCATCTTTGTTGCTCTTCTCTGTACTCTTCCTAGAGTATCAACATCTTTTTTATCCAAATAAATACCAATAAAAGAGAATATTTGTAGGTCAGGGTCCTTGTTGCAATCTAAGCTTGGTTGTTTTCTTGAAAAAGTTTTCATTACCCAAACATTGATGATATTACCTAGTTTGGGTGGTGAAACATCTGCAAGAAAACAACTGAGCTCAGATAGCACCAAGGACCCCTCACCCAAATAAATTCTAGAGAATTTCCCAACCTACAGTAAATTGCCCAGGGGGGGGAAAGTTAGGTTGCAAAGGACTGGAAGGGAGAAAGGAATATGTTTTCTTTGTGAGGTCCATTCTGCTTGTGAATGGATATTGTTCAATGCAGTCCAAGCCACAGTGTAACCAGCATAAGACAGGGGGAAAAATAGTATTCTATCCAGTGCTGAAAGAAGAGCATAAATTATGAAATCAAATAAACTTTCAATGTGGGATTGTGTACGTTATAAAAATGATATAACAATCCTGACATTTCAGGATATCCATTGTTGTTTAACATATATTATGATAGCTGGGTTCCTTAGAACATTTTAGAACATAAGCACAATTGCAGGCCATATGCTGAACTGCCTATGATTCTGCCCATTTACATATCTTAGGTATTATTTTAGATATTATTACTGCATGACAATAGATATGCAAGGTTGGAAATATGATGATATTCTGAGCTATGTTAGGGACTGAATAGGGGGCACATTTGCATACTATCCAGCTGTGGGCCATTTCTCCAAAAAGATGTAATCTTCCATATATGATGTCTTAGATTTATGCTACTTTGAGGTAACCACAGAAACAAAATAAAAAAAAATTCCTAAAGTGATAGATGAAATTTTATTCTGTGGAATAAAATCCTCGTTTTCATAAGCATTTGGGGTGTCTTTGGTTTTTTAATTTGAAAGTGCTCATTTTTTCTCTTTCATTTTTCAGGTAGAGTTGCATAAAGTCTTAGAAAACATGAATATGTATGTCCAGATGTATGGCAGATGAATTGAGTAATTTTATCCTCTAGGTTGTTCTGCTTAACTTTGTGTGGTATGACATGTAAGCTTGATTGCTTGGAAATTTCTAGAAGCTCAACATTTATCATTTAAGAAAAACAATAAAAAGTTGCTGTCTCACACACAAATAAACAACTTCCTCTGTAGGCCTGAACTTCAACAATTATTGCTTGAACAATTCTGAGAGTGTCAAAATGTAATCATTTCAGCAGTCTTTTATTTTTTTTAAAAAAAAAATTATAATGTATTGCAAACTAAAATGTGTAGAAGAGTTTTTTGAATATTTTTAATCCTATAAAAAGAACAACTCTTTGCAAAGATTGTGAAAGTGGGGAATGGACCAAAAATATGTAGCCCACTCTGAATGCATATGCTACAATAGTCTTCTGGGATGAAGAAGTCTGTTCTGATGAAATATTTCAGTCTGTTCTCCACCACACTGACTTTAATACATTTCATATTTGGATGTTCACATGAATTCAGAAATTGCCTTGGTGCCATGCCATATCAACAGAAATATGTATTCCTATCTCCATTCTCTTCAACTAGGTTTCCCCATAAGCAGAGCTGAAATTAAATTAGAACATCATCTTGTCTACATAGATAAGTATAGAGAAAGAAGATATGGAATATCAGCAGATTGGCTGGGCCCATTCTCACTTTGTTGGCTCTCATGTAGCCAACTAGCTGAATCTGATTGACTACTTAATGCCACACTCTTAATAGGATTTTTCTAGTTCAGAAAAGGGATAAAACAGCAAGAAGTTTAACAATTATGTACTTCGTGGTAAAAAGTTCTTGGATCATCTTTGAAATGGGAATGTTTGCAATGATAGCTTAATTCTGTGCATTGCTAATAAATGTTTTGGTTGTTGAAGACCTGATAGTTGGTTCTCTCTTCGTCAATTCCAACTGAGCTTATTTCTTCAAAATCATGTCACTGTGCTAACATATATGGCTTGCTACTTATTTTTATAGTGCCACTACTTTTACTATTTTACGATCCTCAAATTTCTGGAACCACTTGTTTGTATAAACAATTTTTGGAACCACTTCATAAACAAGGAAGAAAAGGTGCAATGCCATGATTAGAAGTAACATTGAAACAAGCAGCAGCAGCAGTAAATAGAACTGAACTTCTTAAAAAAAAAAATTAAGAGATGAGCTAGCTGGGAATTAATTTACCCTGAAACAATTTTCCTGATCTTTTCCCTATTCAATTCAAATTGCTCAAAATAGCAGAATAACACCCGTTAAATTTTTGTTTCTTTGTAGATGGAACAGTATAGATTTGGCTTTTTGTTTTCCCATTATTGAAATTCTTCAATAATGCTTTTAATTGTTAAGCCAAGAGAGGGGAACTGACCCATCAACCCTTACAAATTATTCAGAGGCTGGCTGTTATTAGCATCATGAGTACAGAAGATGTAAGACAGCAATTAGCATTCTGACGTGTTTCTAGATACTTCCTCAATTCCTTTCAAGCCATAGGCAAAAATTAAATGCTTATTGATGTTGGTGCAGATATTCTAGTGCTTTGCCCTATTAATTAATTTGCCCTATTAATTGCTTCAGTTTGTGAACATTCAGTTAGTCAAATTCTTTACTAAATTTTATACAAGTTTCAATGTGGCTTTGTTCCTTTCAATCTGAAGATAATTCAGAGATATTTCTAATTAAGATTATTTATCAACTGGCTCTTTTCCTGACATAAATCAAGATTTTTTACAGCCTGTGTAAGAAATACATTTTTGTCAACATATATTTTAATTGATTCATATGAATTATACATAAAAATGTAAACTTTGGGTATAACTGAACAAACATTACAAGGACTACAGGCAGCAATTTTTCGAATTGAGATACTGATTTAGTACATAAACAAAAACTTGTTTAATTTTTTTCTGCCTGGAAAATGGACCAGTTGCTGGTATTCACCTAATTATGAAGCTGTTTTCTGTTATGATAGAAATTCCTCATTCAAGCCACTGGTTCTTTAAAATCTTATTACTGAAAACAATAATGAACAAGAAACAATCTTCAGAATTGAATTTATCTTTAGGAGGAAGATGTTAATCCAGAAGAGATTGTAGAATAGTTAGCAGAAGTACTAGTTACACTCATGTATGTGAAGGCATTTTTTTAAACATGGGAATCCATAGAGGTCAAAAATTGCAATAGAACACAGCATCATGATGGAACCACTGCTGCTTTTCTACATGTGTGTGATGTTATCACACATGCAAAAGGATCACAAGGTCATGCCTGCCACTTTGCAGGTCTTAATCCCTTTGGTTTCTTCAGCACTATAGAACGCACAAATCTAGGTTGATTCTAGCAATTTCTGTTTCCTAGAAATCTGGATTACTCAAAGAAACATTTTTATACAGAAGGAACTTCAACTTTTTCAAGCTAAAACTATTTCAGACTTGCAAGAAAGTGCTCTAAATTGTAATTTAATACTGATTAAAAAGCTAAGATCTTCCTTAGTCTTACTAATGGTTCCAGACTTTGCTTCAAAACATATGTGTGCATATGCTTGCAAGGAAAAAATATATATGCTGGGAGGTAATTTCAATATTAAAAACAATGCTAGGCAATTGACACATGGAAAGAGAGTAGGATTATGCATGTTAACCCTTGTGTAGCATCATATAGCTTTGATCCCAAAGATCTGAATATGTTTTGCTAAAATTGGTAAATGGCCAATTGGAGTAGATTTGTTTTTTACAGGAATGGAAATTCTGTACAACGACAACTCTCAACTCAATGGAAACTTATGTGTAGATCAATGTACAGACATTGAGGACAGGGTGTGTGACCCTGGGGGTCCAAGTAAAATACAGTCATGGTTCCCATCTACACTGTTTAATTTACATTCAATTATACGGTTGTTGCTTGGTATGTTTAACACATGACTTGCTTGTGAGTTTTCCATCTTCCCTGGTGACTTTCCTGGCCATCTCAAGATACATTTTGGAGCAATTATCTTTTGTTCTCTGATGTAAGCAATTGCTTTTGGGAACAGCAAAGTGAGGGATAGGCAAAACAGTAAGCATGTATGGTTATGTCTGTGGAGACATTTAGCTATGCACTTTGGGATGAACACCTTTCAAATGGTGCAGGAATATGAACAGATTTCCAGAAAATTGCAGACTACAGGAACCATTTGCACTTCATTTTGAGATGCAGACAACCCTGATTCATCCCCAACAGCCTGTGCGTGTGTTCAATAGTAAAGGGACACAGGGCACAAAACATCCTGCAGAAAGCACAGCTCCAACTTCTCAATGAAAAAATAAGACAGATTCGTTTTTATAATTGAGTTTTTAAAGAGAGTAGAACACAAACTCCAAGTGCTAAAATCACTTCTACTGAGAGAAGTATTGGAACAGGTCAAAGAATTTACAAAGAAGGTACAACTAACACAACACAACAAGAGCAAAGAACAACAAAAAGGCAAATTTTCTACCCTATAGCTTAGACAGGAAAAAAAAAAAAACACAAAACAGAAGAACCAGCCCAGATGGACAGTGACATGTCTCAGAAAACTGACCAAGGGTGAGAAATCTGTCTGACAGAGAGCTTACCCAAACAAAAAATAATGTTTTAGCCAAAGGATTGAATTTTGCAGTAACACCAGAACAGCTATCAATTGTACATCTCCTCACAGCCACAGAGTTGGTCATCAGGAACAATAAACTGGCAGAACCAGAGGCAGAACAATTAAGGATGAAGGTATCTGTAGCCCTTGCCAGTGCCAAAACACCCCGTTCCAACCTCATAAGAAAGGAGAGCAGTGACATCCCTAGGAAGAGACTCAAACATCACCATCCTGCCAGCTGATAAAGGAAGAACACAGATGACTACAAGGTCAAGGTGAACAGTCTTCTGATGGACACTGCTATGTATGATTCTCTGAAGAGAGATCCCACCAGCAATTACAAGATTTCTTGAACATCTATTGAAAGACAATGCCATCAACAAGCCACAATATTACCGTCTTTACTTGGGGAAGCCACCCCATGCGTATATGGACTCCCCAAAATCCACAAAGAGGGAACTCCACTCAGACCAATTGTCAGCAGCATCAATTCTGTCACCTACAACATTGCAAAACATCTAACCACTATATTAGCTCCTCTACTTGACAATACCACCCATCACATTAACAATTCACAGGACTTTGCCAGCAAGATTTGGAAACTAAAACTGGACCCGGATAAGACTATGGTTTCCTATAATGTGACTTCCCTCTTTACCTGCATTCCAACAACTGAAGATAGTATGTTAGGTGATAGAACCAACCTCAGCCCAGACCACATAAGTGCCATGCTGGACCTCTGCCTGACCACTACCTATTTTAAATACAATGAAGGTTTCTACAGACAAAAACACGGCTGCACCGTGGGTTCACCTGTGTCCCCCATTGTGGCCAATCTCTACATGGAAGAGGTAGAAACCAAACTCCTTCACAATTATATTTTTAATTGTATGCAGCTCACAGTTACTCTGTGAATCAGATGGGCAGTATCTAAATTCAATGAATAAATAGAGATAGATAGATAGGCAGGCAGGCAGAGAGTTAAAAAGATATATTTTATTTCTTTTCATCACCTAACCACATTTTGGAATTACAAATAGGTGTGGTTTAGCAATCACAGTTTGGACTGGCAACTTGGTCATTAAGCAAAGCAGTCACTAAGTGAAACTACAACTGTGTTTACAATATTACTTCAGCTTTCTTTTGCTTTACAGATCTGTGAAGGTCATAAATTTTTTCATTACAATCCCTGTCTGAAGCCATACTAAACAAGGACATTTCGATTTCATCATAAGCTACCATACAAACATGAATAGATCATAGACAAGGAAATTGATGAAACAGAGGAAAATTTATTTTATCTCAGTGACAGAACCTGATCTGTCAAAGCATGGCCTCTGTTCTAT
>NW_015386537.1:945809-952513 GCF_001527695.2 Protobothrops mucrosquamatus
TGTGTGTGTGTGTGTGTGTGTGTGTGTAAGTGGCTACAGGATAGGTAGCAATTTTTAAATAAAGCATTAATTCTTTGCAAGCAATGAGATCTACAAATAAAATTGACAAGCATGTGGAAGACACCAAAAAATAAATATAATCCAAAACATCCAGCTGCTATACTCGGTCCCTTATTTCATTTGTGTTGCTTTTAGCTTACTTCCAGCATAGAGGAAGTTTAAGAAAATATATTTTACTCAATTTGAAAATGTCCCACAATGATTACTCAATGACCTTCTGTTCCATCTTGGCAACAACAGCTGAGAATCCCAAGTGTTTCCAAGTTCTTCTCCAGCAGATGATCAGCCCTTTCTCTCAATCAATCTTTCCTCCAATTGTGTTCTTTTCTCCCTGCCTTTTCCTCTGTTTTGTAGCTTCTTTTCTCCACCCTGAGATCTGTGACTTAACTCATCAGAATAAAAATGCCAATAATGCTGAGAGTGAGAGGAGTTTGGGGAGAAAAGGGTGCCTTTTTAATGTGTAAACTCTCTCCTTGGAATCCACTTCTGTCTCCACGTTAGCCTCTTATAGTAAATTAACCCAGTTGCAACAAAGTGATGCTGGCAGGGATGAGTAATGTGTGACAAACAAATGGCCAAGAATGCACAGAAGCAGATGGAAGGTCTCATGGTGCCTATCTTAGTACTTGAAGAATTATGCAATTTGGAATGTTTTACACTGTTGAGGCAAAAATCTATACATTGTACAGAAGCACCAGTAGCCTGCTGAAGTTATTTTTAGCTTGCTTTTGGTTATTGTTTTAGTAATAATTAAGTGTGCCTTTATACAGATGCAGAAATACTATACATCTATAACCATATGCATTTGCTGCCAGACCAACATAATTACCTTCTACCAATGTGCTTTTATCCCCAAATAAAAGGTACCTGCTTTCAAGCTCAAATTATTGCCAAATGTTTTGTCTCCTTTTATCCTTGCCACCAATTTTTTTGTTTCTTCATTTGTCACATTATATGGTGATGTAAATACCTGTGGAGGAATTGCCAGTGAGGCTGGAGGGAGGCGTCAAGGCAGGGCCTAACTTCGAGTCATTGTGCAGCCACAAACGGCATAAGCATGACTTCCCCCCAAATCCATAACGCTTTATCTGGTGATTCCCAGGGAAAGCAAGCAGTCTGGGGAGATTTTTGTAACATAGGTGACAAACAATAAAGTTATAGGCTGAGACTATTCACAAATGATTCTGGTTGCTTGCATCTGACAATATCCTTTCCAAAAGATTAAAAGGTAACATACTATAGGTTGGTTTATGGGGTTGTGGGTTCAAAATTATACAACTTACATAACCATATCAATAGCCTGCACTATAACTTGGAACACAGTTGCAGAAATCCAAAATAACTCCACTTTCACTGCAATGATTTCACTGGGGATTGCTCACATTTTGATGGCTTTTTCCCCATTCCCTGTCATGTGAGTAGCTTTTATATGTCTGTGAACAAATCTAAGCCCAGTCAGTATTTAATCTGAGTGGTGTTTCTGTACTTTTTTTTTTTTATGAACAGAGCCATTTACTGATTTACAGTGTTACAATAGCTCCCAGCATTTTCTTTTTTTATTTCCTGTAACAATTCTCTTAATTTGATACGAGATGTGACTTTCAAAGGCTGGCCAAATACACTGGCCCTTTTGATTAGAGATGTGTTGAATCCATTTCAATTGACATCAAATTCTTTCGGCTTTTCCCTTAATAGTTAATTTATACTGCAAGATTAGTATGTTAATTTATACTTTCTTGGCATAATTTATACACTGGATGTGTTGGTTTTAATTGGGCAAAAATTAGGTTTGTTTGATTGCCTTACAGCAGCTAAGAATTATTCATGTTGAAAAATCCTCCTCTTATGGAACATTTTACGAAGCTAATGTGGCCACTGGAGATTTCTGATTAGCTTCACTAGGAAAATCAGTGATCGGTTGCTTTCGTGAAGTCCCAGCCCCTCCCCCTATGGTCCAGTTGGGAAGTAGGGCAAAAGAGTTGCTTTGTTTGTTTTTTTCTATCAGAGCTATTACTGTATATTAAAACAGCTAGAACTAGTGTATATGGGAACTACAATGGTATCATGCTATGAGAACATTATTTTCAATGCATGTCTGTTCAGCAGTGGAATTTGTCAAGAAGCTATGAAGAGGGTGCAGCATTTGTTTTCTTTTCACTAAAGCAAGGGTAGGCAACCTTGGCTCTTTTATGACTCATGGACTTCAACTCCCAGAATTTCTGAGCCAGCCATGCTGGCTCAGGAATTCTGGGAGTTGAGGTCCACGAGTCATAAAAGAGCCAAGGTTGCCTACCCCTGCACTAAAGTAAGAGGGAGAGAAAATTGGAAATAATCTAAGTCTTGGAAATTACTGCTCATATCCATGTCCAAAATAGTGTATCACTAATACAATATAGTTGAAAGCCCTAGGCTTCAACCAGAGTCTCAGAGAGACCTTGTGACAATCTTAACAAAAGACAGACACTTTTGGATTTTATTTTTAGCTATATTTTAGGCATATTCACAGGGTTGTCCATGGGAAAGTTAAAAACTCATAGTCATGCGATCAAAACATTGTTCTTTTATATATGCAGCACATGGCGAAGGAGGATAAGACATGGAATGCATAGGCTTTTGTGACCCCTCCCTGTGACACACCTGTTCATTCGAGATTATTTTGCGAGTCTGTATAGCACAACATCCAGAAGGAAGTCTTCTAAAAACAAATGCTTTTCACAAATTCTTGAATTTTTAGAAAATAAAAGTCAGGTTACCGAAATTTAAAAATATTAATGGACCTTGCTAGAGTGCCGTGTGTTCCGTGTTTCTCATTCTTGTAATATCCCTCATTGTGGATTTTTGATTTATAGCCCCAAATAGTCTTTAGCATATAATAGAAGGTCTTTAATTAAATCCCCAAAAACTCACATTAAGGGATAAATAAAAATCCATCAGCCCTTTCATTCTCTTACAGTATCCAAGGGGAATTGACAGTCTTAATCACTTCAGCCATTTATACCTTCATTTTAGCTCTATTTCAGTCAAACCATTTAGTGGAGTTTATCAAAATTACAATATCTTTTTTTTAATCACTCATCTGGAGCTGTAACACAGAAACTAATTTCTAGTGCAAAATGGAATATCTCCGAAGCGCAGACCTCAGTAGCAAAGGCACATTAGGATGAAGAGTTACCTGCCACTAACTGATATTTGTCTCTGTAATGAGCTGAACCAGTCAAAGAAATACATCCATAATAAAATTAGGAGACACCAGCAGCGGAAAGAATAAAGTTGGTGTTCCTGTGGTCAAAGTTCTTTTCTTAGTAATCTTGGACTGCTTTACCCAACTACCTACAACACCTGTAGTTTAGTTGAAACCATAGCTTGTTGCATTGGGACAGGTAGAATTATCCTAATATGCTGCTTATCATAGAATAAAAGGGTGGGTTTTTTTAAACCAAGGATATTCCAGGATAGACAACATGACATGGTAAACTTTGAAATAAGTATAGCATACAAACCAATTAAAGCCCCCTCCCCCACACAAACATCTTAAGTAAATCAAAAGACCCAGTAGCCCTAGAAGAAGAGAAACACAGGAATCATCTACAACATTCAATGTAACAATTGTAATACCCACTATGTGGTACAAACAGGAAGAAGACTAGCACAGCACATCCATGAACACCAGTTAGCAAGCAGAAGACATGACTGCTCCTTAATTGCATAACACATGGACAGACTTAACCATAGTTTCAACTGGGAAATTGTGAGCATTCTAGACCTACTTGACTCTAGAGAATTCTTCGAAGCCTGGAACACAAATCAGCCATCAACAGGCACATAGAGATAAACAACATCTACATACCATTCAAAAGAGATAATCAAAAAGTTAAAGATCACAATACTCCTTCTCAGCAATCAACACCCAGATAAGCAGAGATTAACTCAAAGATTAATACTAAAGCAACAATCAAATTGTAAATAACAGCCTAATCAAGGAATGATCAAGAACACTCCAGGGTCAGAAAGCACCAAGGGTTCCTCAGTTTGAAGTAACTGTTAAATGCAGTGGTACAGATGAAGAATTACAACTTAAGATAGCTTCTATTCAGTGTCAGTTTGTACAATATTATTTCCCTGTTTCTAAAGATGGCAAGTCAAAGATCTTACAGCTATTTTAGAAATCTCCCAGTTCTGCTTTGTGCTGATTACATCACAGATAGTACCATTGCAGAAAATTGTATGCCCACTGTCATACATTTCTCAACTTGGCAATTTGAAGATGTGTGGACTTCACCCATGCTGGCTGGGGAATTCTGGAAATTGAAGTCCACACATCTTAAAGTACCAAGGTTGAGAAACACTGCTCTATTTACACAATGCTAGTAACACAGTCCATATTGCCATTAAACAGCAACTAGGAACAGGGGACAAGGAGCTCATAAGACCTAATACTTTGCCCTCATTATAGTCAGCCTAGAAACCAAGCAATAGCTCAGACATTGTTATAGAAATATCCAGTGTTATTACTACTATTATAATTTTCTTCAGGATCAAACTGGGGAAATCTTTGCTTATGAATTATATATAGTTCTGTTTCATCCTCTCCCTTTATTAAACAAAACAAGCAGAGGCATTATCAACACAAAACTGCTTCCAGTTTATACATTAAACATGTACATACAGATATCCATGCCTATTCATCTAGCTTGCATGTACAAGGCCCCTAAATGATATGATACCATATTAATTTGGTTCCATTATTCATGTACAAATAACTATGTCTGATTTTATTGAAATGAGAGTATTCTTGTATTTTTCCTCCCAACACTATAATTTCAGGGAAAGCAGGATGGATCTTCACTATTTGTCAGTAGGCAGGTGGTGGAGTGTTCTCTAAAGCGTATGTATTTAGCACAATCATTAAATTTTACACGGCACATATGTATGTGCTTCCAGGGGTGCAATGAAAATTTATGCTTGTATTTTACATTTTCTGTTTTCTGCATCTGTCTCTTGTCAGCTGTATATAAATAGAAAAAGCAAACATCAGGGGCAGGTGTAACTTCTGCATCTAATAGCCCATTCCTTTGACCCTTAAAATGTGCTGAATTTTGGAGATTTTCCTACAGGAAATTGTTTGCACAGTAGATGTGCAACCGCTTCATCACCCATAACGCATAGCCGTAGAATTTCTATGTTCATGGCAGATCAATTCTTGTAAGTTTGTGTAGGGCCATAGCATTTGAGTGAAGAATCAAGGAGAAAAAAACACACAAAGAAAAACCTAGGTGGGTAGTACTATAATATTTTTTTTTCTTAGCAGCCAGTTTACTCTTTTAAAAGAATGATTTGCTTTTTTCCATAATGCTGCCTTTTACATTAAAGTACTTTCCAGGAAAACATTTACAAATGAGAAAATAATTGATTTTAGAAAACATGGAACTGATAGTTTCTAAATAGCTAATGTGTTAAGAATTTTGGATTAAAAAGCACAATCAGCAACTACACTTGTTCAGTATGGTGGTATGATAGGGTGCTCTTGGATAATGTCTAATTTGATATCAAAAACTTAAACCTATAGCTACACATATGCACTTTATAGGGCTTTCATAACTAAAATAAATGTAATTAAGATTAGAGATTCTTGAAGTCTTCTACTGTTTGAATAAACATTCATATTCCAGTCTGAATTTATTTGCTCAGCATTTTCCAGGCTAAGACGTTAGGAATGAATAGTTCATTGCCTCACAGCCTTCCAAAATATTCTAGCACAGTTTTTACTTTAAAAAAAACATAGTATATGGTTTTAAGGACAAATAAAATATTTTGAAATAAAACACATGTAGAAAATAATATGAAGACTAATTTAAGCATTTATTCTAATAAATATTTAAATTCATATCACATGTAATTATTGTAACTTTTAGTTTGATTTCTGTTAAATATTTGTATTAACAAAGACCTGGACAAAAATAGGTATATGGATTTACTGTAACGTATAAATGATACTGAATAAAAACAAAATACATTAATCTGTTAAGCTGACACCACTGAGTTACTCATTTACCAAAAGCAGTTTGATGTGTAAGGGACATTTTTACATCACCAAACTGTCAAATACTTTCTGAAATCCTATTGTAATACAAATATTTATTCTATTACAATAAATGGGATATATGAATCAAAGCATTTTAATTACATGGACTTCCCATTGTTCTATATTGGTGTGTGGCTATGGTGATTAGCTGGCCTGGAAGAAACTCTGCCATCTATAGAAGTAAATATATGGAATATATTAGGAATAGTCAAATAACTAAAAGTTTAGCAGAGCATGTTGCCTCTTGACTTTGGCCATGCCTATCAACTGTTGCTGTCAGTTTAGTTATGGGGAAATATATCGATTTATCTAAATAATTAATGCAGTGATTCTAGATCTAAAAACAATCCAGGGTAAAAACTTTTATACTTTTCTCCAGTGCTTTTTTTGTAAAAAAAAAAGAAAAAAAAAGTGCCAGAACTCACATGTCAGACAACCCGCCTTGCCTACCCTATAAGGTTCCATCTAAAAAAGGTGCCAGAACTCCGTTTTGGGCGTTCTATGAGAAAAAAAGCCCTGGATAGCTAGATAGCTAGATAGATGGATGGATGGATGGATGGAT
>NW_015386537.1:955784-957585 GCF_001527695.2 Protobothrops mucrosquamatus
CTAACATCAAAGAAGAATAACATTTTTTCTCTTTCTCATTCTTGGGAGAGGGTGCAAAGAATTCACGAGCAACATGGATGGAGAGCAATGTGGATGGAGAGAAGCTGACAAGTTTTCACAAGTGAGGTTATGGGCCACTTGGTTGCTGGGGGAGCTTTGAGGCACTTAATAAGATGGTTGCTCAGATGAATGGATTGGTTTCCTGGTAGAGGGATGAAAAAGCCAGGGAGAGAATGATAGAATCCACAATGCAGAAATCTTGTTACAGTGAACATAATTTGCCAAAGTAGTTGGTAGACTTGGAATCCTTGAATATATACTGTTTTTATAAATATGTACTGCTCAGTCTATTATGAGAGGGAGAGGACAGAGTGGAAGATTCATTACCATTGAATAATTCCATACTCGAGTATTGTGTATTAGTGTACTGTGTTATGCCATTCTTGTATCTTTACGAGCAGGTTTGTTAAAATTAATTCCATGAGAGTTGAAAGAGATCCTTATTGATAGAAGATTTGGGAGAAATCAACTGTCAGATACAGAAATGGCTTCTGTGTAACAGAAGAGACTACGTTACTTTGGATCAGGACGAAAGAGTTCTTGTTTCACAACAGGCACAACATAACAACCATGTTTGGTTTGAGAGTATTATATTTTGATCATATTGTAGAGACCTTCTTCAGATTTTATGTTCAAATTCCTTTGCATTTTGTGCACTTCTCTTTTTAAAAAAAAATCATTGATTTTTAAAAGCATAAAATTAAAAATTAAACAAGAAAGAAAAGGTTTGAGAAAGAAAAAAATATAGAGAAAAGAAGATAGAAGTGCAAACAGAAAAAAGAAAAATTAAGGGAAATAGAAAAAGAATGACTTTCAACTTACTTTGGTAGAAATATCAGTTTGAAAAATACATCAAAGGTTAACAATTACTTACATTATTTCAATAACCCAATATAATTCTAATTATTAAATGCCAAACATTTAATTTCTTTCAGTTTCTTGCAAATAATCCAAAAGTGATTTCCAGGTAGAAACAAAATTAGTCAAAGTCTTTTCTTTAATCAAAGCTGTCAATTTTGTCATTGCCACCGATTCTATCAGCTTCATTATCCATTCTTTTATTGTAGGCATGTGTGAGTTCTTCTACCTTTTTGTATATAAAGCTCTCACTGCTGTTATCATATATAAAAGCAAAGTGCCACAAGACATTTCTTTTTGTTTGTCCATTATTCTTTTCTTCTTCTTAGTTACTTATTTTATGCACATTTTTTCTAGAAGCATGTTTGTCTTCAATACAGTTCTTGCCATATTTTGATAAACAGTTGTTTCTCTTTCCATTTAATCCAGTTTCAAACATTGTTCAAACAGTTTTGAAAAGGTGCAGCCTGCATTTCAACTGGTCTTCTGACAACCCTCAAGCTTATACAAGTTACTAAATAGCTTATCCTTATTGTCATTTACACTGTGTTTCCAGTTACTGTATTTCCATGTTGCCCAGGAATTTGAATCAAATGGAGCTCTTAGGAGCTACAGGGAGATAGCTCCCTATGTATTTACTAGTTTCACTTTATTATTTGTCCTACTTATTCTGCTTTCTAAAGACTTATAACTATATACGTGTGTTGTGTTCTTTGTATTCCCCCCCCCCTTAATCCCCTATGCATATCCTGATCACCCATTAAGGGTGATTGCCCTTCACCATTGATCGCCCATTAAGGGTGATTGCCCTTCACCATTGATCGCCCATTAAGGGTGATTGCCCTTCTCCATCTGCATACAGTTTCATGCCCGTTGCTGGTTG
>NW_015386537.1:960690-966984 GCF_001527695.2 Protobothrops mucrosquamatus
TCCCGTCCTCGCCCCAATTCCCGCCAACCTAGCAGTTCAAAAGCATGCAAATGTGAGTAGATAAATAGGTACCACTAAAGTGGGAAGATAACATTGCTCCATGATGTCATGCTGGCCACAGGACCATGGAAATGTCTTCAGACAGCACTGGTTCAATGGCCTTGAAATGAAGATAAACACCGTCCCTGTAGTCGGCAACAACTAGCGGAGTAAAATCTGCAGGGACTCCTTTATCTTTACTTTATTCTTTTAAAAAAATGCATTTAAGGCTCACAGCAACCCTAAATCCTAAATCAAGTTAATGACCTACCCCACTTGCAGATTAATAATTAAAAACCAAAAAGAATTTTAACACTTAACTTCTGCTTCATAGTGTAGGTCAAATATGCTGAGCTAGTTTTACTTTGCTTTCTGTCCTTTTTCTTTAGCTTTTCTTGCCCACATTGGTACATTGTGCTTGGGACATTTATAGCCCAAAGGAGAGATACAGCTTCATTTTCCCCTCTAAACTTTGCAGCCAAAAAATTCACTTAGTTGTTTCACCCCAAACTTAAACCCTTGCAAAAGGATTGTTAAAATGAAATCCCTTTACTATAGTAGGGATTTTCTCACCTCAGCAACTTTAAGATGTATGGACTCCCATTTCCATGCTGCCTGGGGAATTCTGGGAGTTGAAGTCCACACATTTGAAAGTTGCTGAAGTTGAGAAACTCTGCAAAAAGAACTTTGTTTTCTCAATATGGTTAGATTGATTTGACTAACTATTTAATCTTAGGTTCAGGAAAAGAAAATAGCTAAAGTTTTCTTATTCACTTTGTCTAGTGTTTTAAGGGTTTCTCCCTATTTCTCCAATGAATTTTTACCTCTGCATTTTAGGAAGCCTCTGCATTTTTTCTAAATTTTAACATTTAAACAAAAAAACTGTATTCTTTTAGAAAATATCTGTTAATTTTCCCAACTTCTCTTTATTTATCTTGCCTACATATAGCCCATTTCTTCTTTATGTAATTTAATAGAAATGAACACAAATTAGGTAGAATTGGATCACATAGTGGAATGCTAACACGTTACATGATTTAGTTTTAGGCACTTGTAAAATTAGGAGGCCTAATTTTGTTAGATACTTCCATATTTCCAATCTGTAGCGAATTGATAAGCTATTTGTTTTTCTTGAATCTTTGAGCTGTATTTCTATCTTACCCAAGAAATGATGTGATACAAACTTTTATAAAGCAATAAACTGTATTAACACTGGACGTTTAGTGAATATAGATCCCAACACTGTCATGAGCAAATATGACATATATGACAAATACTGTGTGTCAGCACGTATGTCTGCAACAGATAAGACAAAATCCATACAAACATTCTCCTTATTTGATTCAAAAAGAACTATTAAAGATCCAATTGAAAGTGGGGCTGCTAACCCCAGGCAAGATAAAGCTTTAATCCTGTGAAGAATCTGGAAAGATCCAGATATTAAATATATATATATACATCTGCAAAAAATGACATATCTCTTGCCTAACACACTACAGTATGTGGGAAATCCCTGGATGCAGAAGAAAGTGGTGCAGTCAAAGCCAATAGCTGTATGAAACTCAGGGACCTGCAAATTTAATCACAGCATTAATGACAAAGGGAGTTTGATTAACTCTTTGCCTGTGAACCATTTTTCACATGAAATTCCACAGCTGCATTCCCAGTCACAGTGGGGAGAAGGAAAAAAAAGCCCTGAAAATCTAAAGCCCTCGATTGCAGTTTTGATTGTAAAATGACCCACAAGGAAAAGGATTAATAGCTTCTTCCACTTGCTCATTGCTGTAATCAAATTCACAACTTGTCTAAACCTGCATCTGAGGCGCACAAATCAAAGAGAGTTCACTCATATATCTCTTTGCATCCTGCATAATGTGAGGTTGCAAAGGATCGGATGCAAACCTGGCCAGATCACTTCATTTCTATTTCATAAATTTAGGCAAATCCTGCCGATGTACCATGCTTTGTTGAGTAGACCTTCACATACAGTACACATACAGACACATACAGACACATACAGACACACACACACACACACACACACACACACACCAAGTATTTCAGCGCATTAATTTGTGCCACTAACCTCTCCTTTTGTGGCATTTCTCATTTGTCTAAGCAAGTGATTGTTTCTACAGCTCTTCTCATATTCATTGATTTGGGGGTGGCGATACGACTACCGCACCATACTAATTTTTCCCCCTCTAATGCACTACTCCCTTACTATTATGAAGTTACTTGACAGGTAGCCATTAACAAAATTTGCTTGAGTGTGCTGTACAATGGTGGGGGTGTGAACATGTTTTATGGTGACATTAATGTATGGGTTGGAGGCTGGAAGTACAGGCCAAGGGGAGGAGAAGGGAGCGAGGCTATTTGTCCAAGCGACTAGATTGATTGAAACTTGAGGACTTGACAAACATGCTGCCAGGGCATTGCTCTGAGAGCTTGCTAGATGTATTCAAGATATACTGTTCTTCTATTACCAAATAATCCATTTATATTTCTTGACAGTTGTTTAAGGAGTATTCTGGATAGAGTGATGCTAATGGTAGTTACTCATGTCTAAGCTCCATTAAAAAGGGTTCCCTGTCTTGCATTTTGGCAAAACAGCAAAGTAAACAGAAACCTTTCTTTGTATGTCTGTTTAGGCATGTGTGTCACTCCCCAGTTTGCACTTCAGACTGCAATACCATCATTCATCACAGGAATTTTTCTTGGGGATCCTGGGAGTTGGAGTCCAACACCTGTAAATGGAACCAGGAAAAATTATATTAGTCTATGTATTATAATAGTCTATGTATTTCCAATTATCATATAGCTCACTTGGCAAAACACTCAGGGCACAGAGAGTAGAGCCGAGGCAAGCTCAAAGGAGGTCTGTGAGGCTCCTAAGGAGAAGGTCACCCCACCCCTCCTCACAAGGAACACCTGGTTTGGGTTGACTTAAGCAGAAGCATGGGGAGATTTTTTTGGGAGGGAACAATTGTTTGTTTTGGCATGCACTCCCCCAGCTTTGGAAAAACTCAGCCTTGACTTGTGATTCTGCCTGTGCCTTTGCCTTGTGGACTTGCCTTGCCCTGTGGACCTTGACTCTGGACCTTGCCCTGTGAGCTTGCACCTTGTCTTTGGACTTCCTCTTTGCCTTTGTGAATTGGTTTTGTTGCTTACTGGCTTTTGTTTGTGGGACTGTGGGTGGCTGCCTTCAGGGAAGTGTAGGGTGGAGACTTACCAGTTTTTGTAGGGCTGTTTGTTGTGGAATTTAACAGAGCAATAAAGGACTCTCTCAATGCTTTCCTCTGCCTAGGCGAGCTAGGTCATAACAATCTCACTTTGAGGGTCATATTGTTCCAGAGGGTGAGAGTCCTGATGGAAAAGGACCATCTCCTGGACTTGCCAGGCTGGAATTCCTTGACTGATAGTCATGGTGACCCAGATCGACCAATGAGGAAGATACCAATTTCATACCCATTCTAGAAAATTGAAGTTCCACACCTTTTTATGTGTGTGCAATGCATGTGTGTGAGTTGGACGGCAATATAAATTTGTTTAATAAATACATTAATTAAATAAAGGGGAGCAGGCTTCTGTTATCTTGTTGGACCTCTCTTTCTGATATTGTTGACACTCCTGCAGACATCCCGGCTTAAGCAGCAATTTGCAAGAATCTCAGAGGGAAACCTGTGATCAAAATTCAACAGCCACATAGCTATAATAGAACACAATAGAATAGCCATTACGGTAAACATTTCTGACCCCTGACCCTTGACTATGTCCTTGAGCTAAAGCAGCAGAAAACCAATCTGTACACATTTGTTGGAGGACAGAACAGTGTTCCATGTACTACTACTTGTTCTCCTTTTTATTATATTAACATATAAATAATAAGTTATGTAACTGTAATGAAGGGATAATACATTAAATAGATAAAGGTCTAAAGTTTCAGACTTTAGAGTCTCCAGACAATGAAATTTGTCAACAAATATTTTCAAATGTCATCTGTTTCAAGGAGAAAGTCATGCAGAAATTATCATTTTTATTGAAAAGTGCCAGAATCTATATGCAAATTAATAGCAGTGGTAAGAAGATCATTCAGAAGACAAGAATAGAAATTACTAGTCAAAATACTATTAGAGATATTCACAAAGGGATAATCCCTGTACTAATTTCTGATCTCAGTTCCGTTTTCACTGTCATCATTTTTGAACATGTATTACAACTATGACAAGCTGCTACTCAAAGTCCAGATTTTTGCACAACTAAAACCAAGGCAGATTCCAGAACAATATAGTCCGTCACATAATTAATCAAATCAATGAATAACAGTCAATTGTAGATGAATTTTGCTTGAGAGGAGCCCATATTTTTGAAAGGAATTTGCATGCTCTTTCAGATTTAACTACAACGTAGTAGTATTCTTTCTTTATGGATTAAATTGATTTTCATAGAATTATCTTTTACCTGGTCAGGCAATACCACTTTTAAAACATTGCTTGAAAGAAGGACAACATGGCTAATAAGCGGTCTTTAGGTGTCATAGCCTTTCCCATGAATGTTAACTTTTTCTACAAAGAAACTAATCAAGGAGAGAACCAGTCTAGAACTAAGAGAAATTTCCTGACAGTTACAACAATTAATCAGTGGAACAACTAGCATTCAGAAGTTGTGGGGGTTCCAACATTGGAAGCTTTTAAGAAGAGATTGGACAACCATTTGTCTGGAATAATATAGAGTTTCCTGCTTGAGCAGGAGGTTGGATTAAAAGACTTCCAAGGTCCCTTCCAACTTTGTTATTCTGTTATCCTATTCCATTAGAAGTTGTTCTATCTATGGTAATTTTGGTTGCACCAAGACTAGGACTGTAACATATAGGGACCCCTCAGAAATTTGTGACACATGAGAAACTGGAAGAGTTATCTAACTTCTGGAGCAAGAAAACACAAACATAAAACTGAGACATATGGTGCAATGCAAATTCTTAATAAGGAGCTGCCAATACAATCACAAATATATAAATGCTTGGATATCTGCTGTCTGGTTTCTATTGCAAAGTCAGCTTCTTTGTTTCTAGCATATGTTTTGAATTGCTTCTTAATTACGTTTCTGCAAACTTCAAGCATTATGTGAGATATTTCCATTTTTGTCTCCTGACATCCTCAGCTTTGCCAGCTACCCACACTTCTGGCTCAGATTATGTTTGAAGCATGGCAGTCTTGTCAACTGAAAGCTGAGCTATGTAATAAATGCAGGCCATGGCTGTAAACACATGGTCTAACATCTTGGATTTATTGAAGAACACTATTGTGGTTTCCTTATATTATTAACATGCCATCCGATTCAAAACCAGGCCATTTGGCCAATTTAAGGTTCACCGCTTTTAAGCAGTTTGTGTCTGCTTAATGATACTTGAACAATTTGATCAGTCTCCATAGATGGTTCTTAATAATATTGCTTTAATTAGCTTGGAGTGTTGTAAGAAATTATGGCAAACACATACTTGTTGATCGAATAACGAATAACCAACTGGTTAATCAATGATAGAAGAGATATTGAAGAAATCTTATGCATGCTAACACTACCTCTTTCTGCCAGTCTTTGTCTTTGCCATCATTTGATATGCGAATCACCAAATCAATCAATCTCTTTGGGACAACTTTATTAAAGTTTTCCATGGTTCTTCACAGTAGCATAGATATGCTCAGGAACATATGCACTGTGGGAACATGCCATGTTATTGTTTTACTATTAAACTTTGTCAGTATTCATTCATGCAATGTGACTATTTTAATTATGTCTTTAATTACCATCAAATATCTTATTCAGGCCATTTTCATTAATTTCATCTGATCTTTATAATTTCAGATACATTTCTTTATAAGTTTAGACCTAAAAATGAAAACCATTTGGTGTATAAACAATGCACCCCTTAGTATTAAAAGATGCATAATTCAACTCTATTGATACAAAGTTTATAATCTTCTTTCTTCTGAAAAAAAAAGAACTTTGGTTAATGGCCAATTAAGATTTTAAATTGTAATAGGTAATTAAGTGACTTCTGTTACTTACTTTTCTCCTGTATCCTATTATAATCTTCAAAGAAGATTTTAGCTTCCATTGGTAGCTTCATTACATGCTTAGAGTCCATTTTTATACTTTCAAAACCCATATAGGACATTATGAAAAGCAAGTAGATTTTTATAGCTGGACCCTGGGTATATATTGTATGCAGTGGTGGAATTCAAATATGTGAACAAC
>NW_015386537.1:968792-970940 GCF_001527695.2 Protobothrops mucrosquamatus
TGTTACTTACTTTTCTCCTGTATCCTATTATAATCTTCAAAGAAGATTTTAGCTTCCATTGGTAGCTTCATTACATGCTTAGAGTCCATTTTTATACTTTCAAAACCCATATAGGACATTATGAAAAGCAAGTAGATTTTTATAGCTGGACCCTGGGTATATATTGTATGCAGTGGTGGAATTCAAATATGTGAACAACTGGTTCTCTGTGTGGATGCCGCTTCTGGAAGTCCATTCTGGGCCTGGGCAACAAAAAATTAACTACTGGTTCTGCCATAGTGGTGCGAACCGGCTGAATCCCACCACTGATTGTATGACTTCTTTAAGAGATAGTGTAAGTTTTCTTATCTGAAAGGTATTGTGGGAAACATATTTGCTTCAACACATTTTAGATGTTCTATGAGCTGAGACTCTACCCCTGTGGACAAGGGGCTATCAAAATTACGGGCTCACATCCTACTACTCATTGAGTCACTTCATACCACTTCACCTGATAAAATACCCAGGGAACACTAATCTTTTTATGTACAGCTGATGTTATCAGATCATTATGATGTAGTCTCTTTGAATGTAGCTAAATTTTGTTATATTGTGCAAAATTAAGCAAACTTTGATTGTCCAATGCAAATCCACCACTTAATGTAATATATTATCATGTCTTGTTGTTGTTGTTGTTGTTGATGATGATGATGATGATGATGATGCTTTTTATTTGTGGTGCTGGATCTATGGCCATAATAAAAATTACTTAGATGTTCTATAATTTTGAAGACACTCAGCAAACTGATATACACTAATGTGTATCTCCAGTTCCTCAATTATGTTTCTTGTGTGAGAACAAGTATCCTGCAAATTTAATATTGTTAAATAAATATGTATATATTTACCTCATAAGTGGCTTCAGAAAGCTTAACTTACACATTGTTGCTTGGAACATGGCAAGTATAGTATGTTCAATATACTTTGCTCTGTGTCTATGAATATTCAACATTCTGTTTTTATTTATTTAGAAAACTTATATATCGCCCTACTCACTCACAGCGACTCTAGAATGGCCATGTAAACAATTCAGTTGTAATTTTCAACCTTAATGCATTCTAAGAATTCTGTATCTTGTAAGAGCATCTCTGTATTGGGTCCAAGAGTAGCTATATGAGTGCTTTTTGGGATGGAACCAGAAAGGGCAAATTAGTAAGTTTGAAGTTGGCTATAGATGGGAGTAACTGTGAGAGAGTAGAGAATATTTTGATAAAAATTGCTTTATGATTAGGGAGGATCTCGGGGTTCTGCTGATTCAGTCACAGAATATTTTCCAAAGTGCATATGAAACTTTAGAGTTGCTAACATCAATCTGATTTTTAACATTGGCATTTATTACATGGCGTTTTTCTCTCTTCATTTGAAAACTGTCTTAAGGATGTTAACTAGTTATATGGAATTGAAATAATTAATGAATAATAATTTGGGGGGGTCAGAATGGGAGGAGAAAAAAAAGAATCTTGTCAGCTTTAAAAATATTTTTTTTTTTTCTAAAACAGAACTTATGAGAAAAATGCTATTAGGTAGTCAGTATCCTAGCTGTATCAAAAGTAAATGTAATTTGCATTGATAATTATTATTCAATGCACAGATTTATTTATACTGCTGTGTGTAGCTTTGCTGTAAATAGTTACATATAGCCAAAAATTAAAAATAACACATAAATGAAAATAAGTCACATTCTTATTGTCAAGTTTAAGACATAAACTTGAAGTAAACACCACTGTCCTATGAATTTAGAGTCATGGATTTTTAAAAATGTGCTTAGCTATTCCATAACTCTAAGTAATAAAGGTAGCCAAAAGTGAGTATCACATAAACATTTCTTTTTTTTCAGAAAAATTTTTTATTTATTTTTCCATCATAAAAAAAACAATCATAAGTAATCACAATAAACAATCAAACCCCCCCCCCCAGACTTCCCAAACCTAATCCCAGGATAATATTCATATAAAAGTAAACAAATACTAATATCTCTAACTCCACATAGTATCTTAATCTACAAGAAAGGATAGAAATAAACAACCTTAAAAAAAATCTAAAAACCTAAATTATATTCTACCACTCTGTGTTTCTTTTGAATGTAAACAATCCATCTTCTCCATATTG